>NW_018251398.1:7691-43547 GCF_001263595.1 Phalaenopsis equestris | reverse complement strand
TCCATTCTAAATGAACCATGGATCAATGAAATCCTCATTTTGGGTCCTTATGGATTGGTTTTAATTATTGTATTGTGAAGATATAGTAAGGGTATAATGTACCTTAGCTTCAAATCAACACCCAGGGTCAATCCTAAGGCCAAGTAACCCTATAAGAACTCTTCTTGACCTTTCCCATAAGGATCTTACCTTTTAAATATTAGAGGTTAGGACCAATATGTGGAATCTCAAGTTGAGCAAAGAGAAGAGTTTTAATTTTTAATGGTGAGGATACATTTTCTAGTTTTCTAAGACTAGTCAATAGGAATAGGAAAGTCCTATGGCTAGACCTAGGCTACTAAAGAAGTTTCTAGACCTCAACCAAAAGTGAGGTCAACAAGAAAAAGAAAAGAAAGGAATAAAAATGATCCTCAAAGTAAAAATAAAAGAAAAAGAGAAAAGGAAAAGAAAAGAAAAGAAAAGAAAAGTATATGTGAAAGTTTGGAGAAGCTTGAGGGGATGCCTAATTAAAAATTGGCTTCACTTTAATTATTTTAGAGAAAGTGACTTAGTCAAATTTTTTGAGCTTTTATTTTCTACAATATTAGTTTACCTTTACTAGTAGAGTTCTCTCAAATTCTATCTGTTATTTTTCTGCAATTCATCTATTTTTCAAACTACAATTAATTTTTGAAATGAATAGAAGAGTTAGAATTCCTAGACTTGATTGTAAAATATTCTTATAATTTATTTCTAACCTAAATTATAAAGATTTTCGTAAAGTTAGGACTACCAAATTTACAGGACAAAACTATAGAGGTCTTTAATGAAACTCACTACCACATATTAAAACATGTTAACTTATTTTTTAGAGGAAATAAGTAACTCAAAGATAAGTAACAATTAAGTTTGGGAGATTTTGACATGCCAAAAATATGTTGCTTTTATGTATATATTTAATGCCTATTTTTAATGATACTGTGCTTTAATGAAAGGTATTTTTGATTTTTTTTGGTTGTAGGTACACTAAATGGAGTAAATGGAGACAAAAAATAAAAAAAATTGGAGTTAACTTAAGAAAAAAAAGGCCAAAGTTTATCTAGTGCCTAGGAGCCAGAATTTGGTGCCTAGGCGCCACACAACAGAGAGCATGGTGCCTAGGCACTTGAATCCGACGCCTAGGCGCCAACGACGGTTTTCTAGAAGATCTATTGAATTTAGACAAATTTGAACAGGTGTTTGAAGAGACTCCTAAGGAATTTGAGAAATCTATTTAAAGAGACTTCTAGAGGTTCAAAAGAGAGACTTTTGGGAGGAAGAAAATTGAGCTTATTGAAGAGAAGTAGATTCTTCTTATAGAGGAGAAAGACTTGGAGGCTTACTGCAGAATTGGAGGAGAAGAAGGAAAGTGCGAGATATCTTCTTCACTACATATTTCAAGTAAGTTTACTATTGTAGGGAAGTAGATTCTTCTAGGGAGGAAAAGTCTTGAAGGCTTGTTGCAGATTTGAAGAAGAAGAAGAGAATTGAGAGATAAATTTTTCACTACATATTCCAAGTAAGTTTAGAGTGAATTGTAAGGAGAGTGAGTGATTGAAAGGAAATTAATTAAGATAAGTAGTGTACTTTGTTTATTTTACTTTGTCTTGTCTTGTAAACTTTTATTTATCTATAAATTTATGTGTTTTTTTTTCTTCCCCTTGAGATTTGAGTAGTATCCTTTTTCTTTCTCCCTGCAATGAGGAATAATTATGTAAAGGAATGTAGTTTAGTAGAAGTGCTTTAAAATTCCATAAATTGTGATGATTCAAACTCTATGCTTCATTTACTTATCAATCTGACCTATTGATTTGTCAAAATTTGTTGTAAAATGTAGTCCCATTGTTATGGGCCATGTTCCAACACAGTAATAATCACATTTAGTCTCATTGATGAGAACATAGTCCTTGAGGTTAAGTGCAAATAAATAGAAAAATAAGTTTTGATGGGCGTATAATTTGAGATTTTAGGGTGACAGACAAAAATCCCCAATTTGGTCTAAATGTTTGGAAACTGAAGTGAGATGTTAGCCCTCAGGGGAAGCGAAGTGGGAACTCTAGAGTGAGAGCTAGTATCTTCCTAGCCTCTGGATTGGCCAATATTCTTTATACACTTGATCGAGGGTAAAAAATAGAATTGCTTCTATTTGGCACAATACCTTAGTTGTATTTTAAAATAATTTCTCTACACTATATATAAACTCATTATAATGAGAATTATGTTTTATACAAATTTGAACACTTCATACATTATTAGTTTATAGTAGATCTAACTTTACATTTTAAAACCCTTTTTATAATTACATTTTCTTGCATTTACATTTACCTTTTAAAGCCCTCAGGTGTCTTGCATTTACATTTACATTTTCTTAGCATACAAGTATTCCTTTAATTTTATAGGATTAGATATTTCTCAAAAACTTGCGATCATTTCATATATAAGTTTTAACAGCTAATAGTAGGTTTTATTAATTTCAATTTTATAAGAGTTTTGAAGTTTCCCATGGGATCGATACTGGAGCTTTAAAGAAAATCCTATAGTACTTGAAACGATATATATACTTATGTAGTACCCCTAGTGAGTAAATCCTTTTTATCCTCTTTATATAATATTTAATTTTACACACGAGTCGCTAAAAATAATTTGGTTCAAGCTTTGGTTGTCTCTTTGAAATTAATAAAGTATGTAACTACCGGTTTGGTTAGTAACGCAATGATGTGGTGTTATTGTAGGATTTACTCGGAACTGAGGGGCTTGGTGTTATTAACGGTAGTATGTTGGTAGTATTGTAGGTGTATCACGGGGTTGCGGTGCGGTACGAAAATGGGTTGCAGGATTATGCGGCGGCGGTAGTCTTGTAGTGTTTTCATGGTTGTATTTTGGTGTTATTGGTGCTATTGAGGTTGAAGTTGGTGTTATTGGCTTAGGTTTAGCCCAAACCTAACATAAACCCTTTTTCTACTTTAATTCAACTCATAGACACATGACAAGGTAATTGATGGATTTGGTGCATTATCATGAGGGAAATTGGATGTATGAATTTGGTAAAATTGGATTTGTGTGGAATTGATATGAATCAAATTGGATTTTGGATTTGAGGTTAAACTTGATGTAAGTTTGACAAATTTGGCCCATATCAACTTGGTTCAATCACCAGAAAGAGAATAACATGTGGATGACCTACACTATCCTTATTACTGATAGAGGTGCATACTTGTATGGAGGAGGTGACTCTTAAAATTGGAAACACATAAGCAAATGTATAAAAGATAGCCTAATCCATGGGATTACCCTACTAAATTACTTATAAGCACCCAATTTATCAGTTGTTAACCTCACTTTTGTGAGGATCTACACAAAATCAACATTCAAGATCAGGACATATCCTAAACCACCCAAATCAATTCAAGGTCTGAGGGATTCTTCTGTAAACCCTAGGAACGATATGATCATCAAATTTATCTTAAGGAAGGAGGCTACTAACATTGATTCCTTGAACCCATCTAGGGTCCCGCAACCCTAAAAATTAGACCAAATCCCTAATGTGCTCCTTTTTGAACCCAAATTCTAATAGCACCCTGGAATGATCAAATCAATAATGACAAACTTTGATTTGGTCACCACATTGACCATTTGGTCAACCCTAGACCCAAGGGTCACTACCTTGATCATTTGGTCAACCCTGGACCCAAGAGTCACCACCTTGACCATTTGGTCAACCATACATGCAATTGTCACCACAATGATAATTTGGTCAACTCTGGACACAATTGGTCAACCTTGGTCCATTGGTCAACCCTACACCATCATGGTCAACCCTTGATCCCATAATCAACATATTGACTATATGGTCAACCCAACATCATATGGCCAATCCCCACACCCAAGTGGGCTCAAATGGTCTACCTCATGGAATTAACCTAATTGTTAGTTAATTAATTAATTAATTGATTAAGTCATTATAAACAAAGAAGAGAAAATAGAGAAAAAAGCCTTAGCCCAAAAGCTACCTCATGGAAACCCAAGCCCATGTATGACATCCAAACCCAAATTCAACCCATGACTCATTGCTATTTGGTCATCCATGACATGAGAGCATATTAGACACATTAGGCCACCTAAGGAGCCACCTTTTTTACCAAGGTCTAAAGTCATCAAGAGAAGGGGATTATATGGCACTTCACCTAAATTCCACATCATGGCTCTTTGAACCAGGAAAAGGGGGGGATCAATTCAGCTCACTCCTGAGCCACCCATACACCTCATCTTTTCTCTAATAAGAAGGAAGCCATGCCACATCCAACCTCTTCACCATGCTTAAACTAATTATGAACACACCATATGGAAGCTAAAATGGATTATCCCCAGCTAAAATCTCATCCTATGAACTCCATAAGCCACACACATTCTTCAATCAACCTAATGCTCATCCAGGGCCTCCAATGGCCATTTAAGGCCATGGACGAGAGCTTTACCTAAGAGAGAAAGATGATCTACAATCTCCAAACCTTGTGACTCCCAACAGAGAAAATCTCCCTCATCCTCTAAGAAATCAAAACCTCAGAGCTTCAACCTTTGAAGCCCTAATTTTACACCCCAAATGTAGGACACGTTGTAAGAAGCCCTAATTTTACACCCCAAATCTAAGACATATTATCGGGTTGGCATAAAACCCTCCAAAACTTCAATCCAATTCTTTTAAAAGCTTTCCCAAGCTTCATGAAGAAGAACTCAATCAAAATTGAGCTACCCTGCAGGCTCTAACTTACTGCTAGCTGAAATTATGACACCATTTCAGCAAGGATATACTTCGGCCTAATTTCACTTTGAGTTGAAACAAGGAGGAGCTTCGCAAGGTCTCCACAAAGGTTTCTTCCAACCTTAATTGAAGTCAAAAATATTGGGCTAAAGTACACTTTGTAAACCCTAAAAATCCTTTCGAGTTTGGTCATTTGTGAAACAAAGTTTGATACCATGCTTGATTCACCATATGGAAATGTTCCCCTTGCTTCGATGAAGCTTTAGGAACAAAAATCATCAATTTTGATGAAGAATTTGTGGAGATTTTATGCCTTGAATACGAATGACTATTGGCTAATCATCCAATGGGGACAATGAATCGATGTCGTTCATTTCTGTGTATCAAAAATGAGCGGCCAAGATTATATCAAACTGACACATTGTGGAGGGGGAAACACCTGATCGATGCCATCGCAGATGCTTATGTAAAAAGGTTTGCAAATCAGAACTTGCGACGTGACGCTTCGATGACTTCGAGATTCGAGCTAGCGCTGCATCAGATAAATAGGAAAATATGATTTTCTTGTTTAAATAAACTCAAAAAATCCCTAAAAACTTCAAAAATTCATATCATTGTAAAGAAAAATCATAAAAATGAACCAAAAATACCCCTGGATTCAGAAGACAGAGGAGAAAATTACAAAAATAAATTTAACAATAAATGATTTATATTTCAACTTTATTTAATTAAATACTCTCTTGAGTATTCTTTTTATTAAAAATTAAAAATAAGTCAAAAAATTATGAAATTTTTTGGGATTACTTATTTCATCCTTGGAAACATTTTCTAAATTTTTTTGGGTTAAGAAATTTACCTTAGTTAAAAATTACCAATTTTATAGTAACTCTATAATTATTTTTTTAACTAATTATGAAAAATAAAAAAAATGGCAATTTTAAATAAAATGGTTTAGAAAATGTAAGGTGATCAGATACATACCTAGGATAGAAATTTCTAATCCTTGAAAAGGTCTAAAGTGGTAATTAGACATTTTGGATAAAATTGTAAAATTCAAGATTTACATTCTAGCACAAAAATTCCATAAACGTGGTTTTTAACTTTTAATTCCTTACTTTAAATAATTAGAAGTGGTAATTAGGGTTAATCTATTCCTATTCTCTAGGTCTAACCTATCTTAGACCTAAATTCAACCTTAAGCCTTAATCTAGTTAGGCTTAACCCTAAACTCTTATGTCTAAACTCATTTTAAACATTAAACCTTGATTAGCTCTAACCCCAATTAGACCTAATCTAACCCCTTAGGCCTTACTTACATTAGGCTTAAATTACCGTAAACTTTGATTAGGTCTAACCTTTAGACCTAATCTAACCCCTTAAGCCTTACTTACATTAGACGTAAATCACCTTGAACCTTGATTAGGTCAAACCCTAATTAGACCTAAACTATCCCCTTAGGTCTTACTTAAAATTAGGCTTAAATCACCTTAAACCTTGATTAGTTCAAACCTTAATTAGACCTAATCTAACCCCTTAAACTTAACTTACATTAGGCTTAAATCACTTTAAACCTTGATTAGGTTTAACCCTAATTAGACCAAATCTAACCCCTTAAGCCTTACTTACATCGGGTTTAAATCACCTTAAACGTTGATTATGTTTAACCCTAATTAGACCTAATTTAACCCCTTAAGCCTTACTTAAATTAGGCTTAAATCACCTTAAACCTTGATTAGGCCTAAACTTAATTAGACCTAATCTAACCCCTTAAGCCTTACTTACATGAGGCTTAAATCACCTTAAAACTTGATTAGTTCTAACCCTAATTAGACCTAATCTAACCCCTTAAGCCTTACTTACATCAGACTTAAATCACCTTAAACCTTGATTAGGTCTAAACTTAATTAGACCTAATCTAACCTTAAGCCTTACTTACAGTAGGCTTAAATCACCTTAAACCCTAATTAAGTCTAATCCTAACTAGACCTAATTAAACCTTAAGCCTTACTTACATTAGGATTAAATCACCTTAAACCTTGATTAGGTCTAACCCTAATTAGACATAATCTAACCCCTTAAGCCATACTTACATTAACTTTAAACCCTAATTAAGTCTAACTCTAATTAGACTTAATTAAACCTTAAGCTTTACTTACATTAAGCTTAAGTATACCTTTAACCCTAATTAAGTCTAACTCTAATTAGACTTAATTAAACCTTAAGCTTTAGTTACATTAAGCTTGAGTATATCTTAAACCCTATTTAAGTCTAACCCTAATTAGAATTAATTAAACCTTAAGCCTAAGTATACCTTAAACCCTCATTAAGTCTAACCCTAATTAGACTTAAGTAAACCTTAAGTTGTACTTACATTAGACTTAAATCAACTTAAACCCTAATTAGGTATAACCTTGATTACACTTAATTAAACCTCAAGCCTTACTTACATTAGGCTTAAATCAACTTAAACCCTAATCAAGTTTAACCCTAATTAGACTTAATTAAACCTTAAGCTTTACTTACATTAGGCTTAAATCAACTTAAGCCCTAATTAAGTCTAACGCTATTTAGACTTAATTAAACCTTAAGACTTACTTACATTAGGCTTAAGTCAACTTAAACCTTAATTAAGTCTAACCCTAATTAGACTTAGTTAAAACTTAAGCCTTACTTACATTAAGATTAAATCAACTTGAACCCTAATTATGTTTAACCCTAATTAGACTTAGTTAAACCTTAAGCCTTACTTACATTAGGCTTAAATCAACTTAACCCCTAATTAAGTCTAACCATAATTAGACTTAATTAAACCTTAAGCCTTACCTACATTAGACTTTAATAAACTTAAAATCTTAATTAAGTATAAACCACATTAGAGTTAATTAATTACTTAAGTCTTGCCTAAATTAGGCTAAAGTCACCTTGAATCCTAATTAAGTCTAAATCATGTTAAACTTAATTAATCTTTGAATCCATACTTAGATTAGGCTTAAATAACCTTAAACCACGTTTAAGTTTAATTCACATTAGATTTATTCTAAGCTTAAACCAACCTTAAGCCTGAATTAAATCAAATCCTTAAAGCTAAAATTTAGGTTCAATCCAAATAGAATCTAACCTAACCAATTCTCCTTAACGTCCAATCTACATTAAACCTAAACCTTAAGTTTAACCTACACTGAACTTAATCAAACTACCTTAGGCTCTACCTAAATTGAACCTAAGAGACCTTAAATCTTAGGTTCTACCTAAATTGAGCCTAAATGACTCTATACCTTAGGTTCTACCTAAATTGAATCTAAATGACCTCATATCTTAGCTTCTACCCAAATTGAACCTAAATCACCCTATACCTTAGGTTCTACTTAGATTGAACCTAAGTGACCTTAAATCTTAGATTCCACCTAAATTGAACCTAAATGACTTTATTCCTTAGGTTCTACCTAAATTGAACCTAAATGACCTCATATCTTAGTTTCTACCTAAATTGAATCTAAGTCACTCTATGCCTTTACCTAAACTGAACCTAAAACACTCCATACCTTAGTTCTACCTAAATTGAACCTAGATCACTATATACTTTAGGTTCTACCTAAATTGAATCTAAGTAACCCAAGTCTTGGGGTGTACTCAAATTGAATCTAAGTGGCTCTAAACCTTAGGTTCAACCCAAATTGAATCTAACCCTAACAAATCTCTTTTATGTTCTACCTACATTGAACCTAAAACTTTAGTTTAAAAGACATTAGACTTAACCAAATTTTCTTAGATCCGACCTACATCGAACCCAAATCTTAAGTCTAACTTACATTAGACCTAACCACATCAAACCTAAACCCTAAGGCTAATCTGCATCAGATTCAAACGATTCTCCTTTTGTTCAATCTTAAAATGAATTCAAAGCTGATGATTCAACTCACATCTAAATTTGACTTACAAAACCAACATAAAATTCAAAATTAACCAAATATAAAATTTATATAAAAAAAACGACATAAAATCCACTCTAAAAGTCATTAAAACTTAAACTTGAACTAAAAAATGCAACTAAGTTTGAGAAGATATTTTGGAGGAGGTAACCCATGACTGCTAACAAAATATTTTTCAGTCACTTACGACTAATCAAACTGCAAACTTAATGATCCGGGAT
Organism: Phalaenopsis equestris; assembly: GCF_001263595.1. Classification (NCBI taxonomy): domain Eukaryota; kingdom Viridiplantae; phylum Streptophyta; class Magnoliopsida; order Asparagales; family Orchidaceae; genus Phalaenopsis; species Phalaenopsis equestris. Next base: position 34,620 of record NW_018251398.1, on the reverse strand, counting down.
GACGAAACCAAGGGATCTTGATCGAGTCATCACAAACAAAAATAACTAATAAAATAACAAAATTTAATTACCTAAAAAATCATAAACAACCCAAAATGTAAATAAGACACTAAAGATTAGATCTTAGAACTGTATATATATTTTTTTTTATTTTATAGATGTTGTGGAAGACTTAAGTAATTTTTTGTGATAAAGGTTAGATCTAAGAATTAAGATATTAAGTAAAAGAGAGTAGGAATATGATTTTACTATTTAAAATAAAAGAAATTGTATTTTTAAAATATTGAAGATCTTAGATCTATACTTTAAAGAATTGAGACTCTATGAAAAATCATTTTTGAAAACTAATACAAATTATAAAGATAAAGAAATGTAATGAGTTTTTAAATTTAAGAGGAGGATAGTGAAGTTCAAAATCATTAAAGACTGGTCCAGATATAGTAATCCTCATTGAGAAAATGTAAAGAAATGATCGAAAATGATCCTAAAAGTAAACATAAAAGAAAAAGAAAATAAGAAAAGAAAAAGAAAGAAAAGAAAAGAATATGTGAAAGTGAGGAGAAGTTTGAAGGGATGCCTAATTAAAAATTGGCTTCATATGAATCATTTTAAGGAAAGAGACTTTATTATAGTTCTAAGCTTTTATTTTTTTTAAGTATTAATTTACATTTACGAGTAGATTTCCCTCAAATTCTATCTGTATTTTTTTGAGACCCATATATTTTTCAAACAACAATTTATTTTTGAAATAAATATAAAATTAGAATTCCTGGACTTGATTACAAAATATTCTTATGCCTTATTTCTAGCCTGAATTACTAAAATTTTTCTAAATTCATAACTACCACATTTATAGGACAAAATTATAGAGGTATTTAATGAAGAAAAAGGAATTTGGGGGATTTTTCAAAAGAAATTAGTTACATGAGGACAAGTAAAAATTAAATTTGGAGGATTTTGACATGCCTAAAATATGTTACTTGTATTTGCACATGTAATGCCTATTTTTAATGATATTGTGCTTTAATTAAAGGTATTTTTGATAATTTTGCTTATATTTACACTAAATGGAGCAAATGGAATGAAAATAGAGCAAGTTGGAGTCAAATGAAGCAAAGAGGCCAATGATCTGACGCCTAGGTGTCAGAGGTGTTTATCTAGAAGATTCAATGAATGTGGATGAATTTTAAAAGGGGTTTGAAGAAACTCTTAGGGATTTTGAGAGTTCTATTTAAAGAGACTTTTGATGATTCAAAGGGGGTCTTTTTAGAGAGAAAGGAGAGTTATTTTAGAGAGAAGGGGAGTCTCCTTTGAGAAGAGAAAGTCTTGGAGGCTTGCTTAGACTTGAAGGCGAAGAGGAGAAGTGAGGGATATCTTCTTCACTACCGTTCTAAGTGAGATTAGAGTGAAATTGTTAGGAGAGTGAGTGATTCAAAGGAACTAGAAGGATTTCTTAGGAAGGAATTTAAGATAAGTTGTGTATTTTTTTTATTTTACTTGGTCTTGTTTTGTAAACTTATATTTATCTATAATCCATGTGTTGTTATTTCTATAGAGATTTGAGTAGTTTCCTTTATCTTTCTCCCTGCTATGAGGAATAATTATGTGTAGGAACAAAGTTTAGTAGAAATGCTTTTAATTCCATAAATTGTATTGATTCAAACTCTTTGCTTATTTTACGTATCGATCTGGTTAATTGATTTTTTAAAATTTGTTGTGAAACATAGTGTCCCGACAAGGGTTATGCTTCCACAACAAAGTAAGAATCACATTTAGTTTCATGGATGAGAATGCAGGCCATAGGATTAAGTGAAAATAGATAGGGAAAAAAGTTTTGATGGGCAAAGAATTGAAGATTTTAGAGTGACAGAATAAAATCCCCAATTTGGTTCATATGTTTGGAAACTAAAGCGAGATTGTTAGTCTTCAGGTGAGAGATAAGTGAGAACTCTAGAGTGACAACTAGTATCTTCCCAGCCTAGCCATGAGTTTAGGGATTAAACTCTGGCCTAGCCAATGCTCTTTATGCACTCGAGAGAGGGTAAAGAATATGTATGCTCTTATTTGGTACAATACATTAATTATATTTAAATTATTCAATTCCTACACTAATTATAAACTCATTGCAAGGAGAAGGATGTTTTATAGAAATTTGAACTCTTATATACATTATTAGTCTAGAATTTCTTAGTGGTAACTTTACATTTTAGCCTTTTAGTCATGCATTTATATTTACATATTCTTAGCATACTTAGCATTCCTTTTAATTCTATAGAATTAGGTAATAAACAAAAACTTTTTATCATTTCCTATCTAAGTTAAATATAGTTTAAAGAAGAATTTACTAAAGTAATCCTATAAGAGTTTTGTCTATCCCTGTGGGATCGATACTTAAGACTCCATTAAAGCCCTATATTACTTGAAACCAATTTATCAACTATATATAATATTTAATTTTGCACACTAGCCACTTAATATAAATTGGGTCAAGATTTTAGCCATATTTATGGACTAAAATTATTGTGTAATTGCAGGTTAGGTTAGTGGGCCCTCGGGTATGGCCCTGGAGGGGGCGTCTAGCTTGAAACCTTGATTTTCACCGAGATTGCCCAACGAAGCCTCTTTTTGATCCGGAAGCTATAGGAGACTTTGTGTGAGTGAAATATGGTCCCATAAATTTAAAATGAAGCATTTAGTTTAGACATTCACTGAAGAAATTAGTGCTAACGATAGTCCTAAGCTGCGACGCGGGTAGGGTAATTTTCCCTTATCGTGTATAGGTGGACTTCGTGGCTTCCTAAGAATGTGGGAGGTTCCAGATTGACATCTGGTGACTTCTAATCATTGAATTAGATACCAACCATGTCTCACATTTTGGATGGGCAGGGCAAATTGTCACAAAGCCTAGCTACTTTCCTCGAACAAGTGCTAGACAATCCCAGATGGGTGTCTAAGCTGCCAGATGTTATGGATGGGTCGTAGACCACCCCAAGTCATACAGCTGAACACTCTACACTAGTGACATAAAAAATTGATGCCAACCAAAAAACCCCAACAAATGTGTTGCATAGTTAAAGTACAGTGCACTTATTGGAAGTTGTTCAATTTTTTATCAAGCCTAGGTTAGTAGTGCATCCGCGCAACATAAATGACCAAAAAAAGCCTGGTACCCTTGGGAGGAGAGTCATGAGAGCCATATCCACTCAAAGGGGGATGGGGAGGAATGCATGTGAGACTTACATCCATCCTCAACAGTGGGTAGAAAGGCCGTAGAGGCATGACCCGGAAAAGTGTTTCATAGGTCGTAGAGGCATGACCACGCTCAGTAGGTTCATGGGTCATAGATGCATAACCTACGAACGGGTTTATGGGTTATAGAAGCATGAAACATCATTGCGGTTCAGGGGTCGTAGAGGCGTAACCACAAAAATAGGTCCAGAGATAGTAGAGGAGTAACCTAGGGGTGAGTTCAGAAGTCAAAAAGGTGTGACTCAACCCAGTGGTTCAGGGGCCACTGGGGAATGACCACACAACACTGAGGGGTAACACCCTCGAACACCTGTGCATCATCAATGATGACTGACAGGCTACACATTACTCATGTATAAAAAGAAACTTGGTTATGAAGTAGCCCATCACTTTAATGAGGAATGTCATGGGGACTTATATCGCTCACTAAGTGGCAATAGGTTGACTAGATCGAGGTGGAGTGTCGTAAAATTTGCATCTAAGGACTAGTCTACGTTGATCAATTAGGAAGGAGGGTCAAGGGACTCCAATCCCTCCTATGGACTGATCAAGGTGCGTACCTCAACACCTGCACTTCATCAATGAGGTTTTTCACGTAGACTTTACGTCACTCATGAGAGGAAAGAAGGTTGGCTAGAAAGCTGCTTGTCAATTTAGTGAAGAATGTCTTGGGAACTCGCATCACTCACTAAGCAGTAACAGGTTGACTAGATCAAAAGGAGAAAGCCAGAGGATTTCACTTTGCCTCAGAGGACTAGTCTTCATTGATCAGTTTGGAAGGAGAACCCAGAGGCTCCAATCCCTCCTACAAACCGATCGAGGTGCGTACCTCAACACCCACGCTTCATCAATGAGGACTTTCATTTGAGGTCTAGTCTTTCTTTCTTAGAATCCTAGGATCTAGCCATAGGACTTTCCTGTTAACTATCCTAGATTACTAGTGATGCAACTCTACCCCTAGAAATTCTAAACATTTCCTTGCTCTTCTTGGAGTTCCACATGTTTGGTTTTAACCTCTAACACTTAGTAGGATGGAGCCAAGCATGGGAGAGTTAAAGAGGTGTCTCCATAGGACTATCTGGCCTTAGAATTAGCTTTGTGTGGTGTAATTTTGTTCAGTATTCCATACACACACTTGAACCCCTCACTTTCACTCACAACCTAAAATCCTACACCAAGCATGCTTAACTTGATTCCCCTGCTCTTTTGGAAACTTATGTGGGTGGTCCCCCAAATACTTAGCCCTAGGCTAGGATGGCTAGGAACAACACATGGAGGATCTAAAATGGAGGATTTCCTTGGTCTCATGGCACCATAAGGGTAATTTTGTGATTAGCCTCCTCATTAAACCATAATTTTACCCAAATTCCCCATTTTGGCTTTTTGCCCCAAAATTTTCCAAAATTACCAAATTACCACCGGAACCCTAAATTTTCCAAAAAATCCCAAAGCTCTCAAACTCTCTTCAATAATCATCCTAAATCATTTCAAACCACTCAGATTGCCCAACATCTTAAAAATTTCAAAATTCCCAAAATACTCCAAAAATTTCCAAAATTACTAAAATGCCCCTTATGGCCCAAAAATTCTCAAAGCCTACCAAATCATCCCAAACATCCCCAAAACCAATCCTAGCCATTCATTTGGTCCAATTTGAACAAATTGACCAATTTTGATTAAAATCATAATTTTACCCCTAAATGCCTAAAGTCTCCAAATCACTCCAAATTTCCACCAAATTAATTTCCAATTATCCCAATTTCAAATCCAAATGAAATTCCATCATGTTCAAACCCAATTTGAACCAAATTAAAGATCAATTTCATCAAATTCCAAACCCTAAATCCAAGCCCAAATGAATTGCCCCAAATTGATTTTACCCCTAAACTTTATCAAATCAACTCCATAATTAGTCCAATTTCTCAAAATTTCTTTCCCAAATCACTTGTGATATTCAACTAGACCAAGTTGAATCCTCAATTAGTTTAGATCCAAATCTAATTTAAGCCCAAACCAAGCTCAAATATAAATCTAAGCTTAAACCCCAATTTTGGAATTATTCTCATATCCACCTCAAGTCTCTCAAATTGATCCAAATCCCAATCTTTTTTGTCATGCTTAAGCACCCTTGAATTCTAATCACATCACTTAATAACCTAAATTAGATCCATGGACCAATGGCCACCTAAATCATGGAAACTCATCCTCTAAATATGGTTAACTCTCTAACCCATGCAACCAGCCTTCACAAGCCCCAAGCTTATCATCATTAAACTCCCTTGACCTCCCTGAGCTAACTAGTCACCTCCCCTTCTTTGTTCGGCCACCCTAAAGGCTGGAAAATGTCATGGTTGAGAGGAACCATGGGGTTGAGACTCCATATTCCACCCATCCAAGCTGGCTTAACCCAAATTGTCATTGAAGCTCTTCTTCCCTCCACTTAAGCGACCTCTCTGCCACCTTGGATTACTCTGCTGGCCAACATGGCCATCGCTATTTAAACACCACCCCCCATAGAAAAAAACAAGGTGTGTGATAAAACCTCAAGAAAACTCAGCCAAAATTCTCTCAGACCTCCTAGCAGCCAGAGAAGCTCATCCCCACTTTCTTCCAGCCTTCATTTCCACCCTCCAATCATAATTTCAAGCTTGAAATCAATGGAATTTTTTTTGCCATTCCATAAACCTCCATCATTTTTCAAATTAACTTGCTTCTAAGCTTCACCAGAGCATAAGGAGAAGTTCCCCACTGGAAGCCCCATCCCTTGAGCCCTCTGCACCAGACTTTGACCAAGGCCTCACCACCCTTCGATCGAACTCTTGCACAAACTCAACCTTTGCTTGAGCCAACACTTTAAGGACATTGGTTGCTCACAATGAAGCTTTAGAACACATCCAATTGAGGCCTCACCTCTTGGGCTAAGGTATACACTGTCTCCTCCAAATCCGAGCTCAGTTTAGGCTTTTATGAAGAAAAGTTTAATTTCATCCATAATCAATCATATAAATAGGTTCGCCTTGACTAGATGAAGCTGTAGGAGCAAACCCCATGAAATTTAGTTGATTATCAAGTGATATATTAGATTTAGAAGTTAAAAAATTCTCAAGTTAGGTCAGTTGAGGATGATGACCAAGAACAATCCACCGCTCGTGTATTGGATGGACGGCTCAGGTCATGATGGACGAACGATCTATTCGTGAACTCTGGGCATCGTGGCAAGCTGACGTGTAAAGCACAATGAATTAGGAGCCACCATGTTTGCTTTCTGAGCTACCAAGGTTGAGCTTGCTACCATGTGGATAAGTAGAAAAATAAGACATTTTTTATTTATTTAAATACTGAAAATTTAAAAATTCATAACTTTGTGTAGAAAAATCATAAAAATAAAATAAAAATACATTGTTGCTCAGTGAACAGAGGAGAAAATTATGGACTAAAAATAAAAATTATTTGAGATACACTTTATTTTTAATTAATTAAATACTCTAATGAGTACTTTAATTATATTTAATTAAATATTAATCACATTGGCTTGAAATTTCGAGGGCATATTTTGCATGTGATTAGAGATGTTCTTTGATTTTTCCAAAGTCAGAGAACACCTTTAACCCTAAAAGCCCTAGTTTTCAAGTATAATTACCTATTTTTGCTTAAAATAATTATATAAATTAAAATATAAATTTAAAAAATATGGGACTTATTTTGTAGGTTTCATGAGGTCAAAAGACTATTAAAATTTTAAAATGAGTAAGTAATTATGTTAATTTTTAGAGCTAATTAAGTCATTAAAACTCATAAGATTTTAAGTAAATATAATATAATCCAAAAAATTGTAAAAATTATTCCCCACTGCAAATAATAATCATTTTAACTCTCTCTAAAAATTTGAAACCCATTAAGTAATATGGGATTTTTGCAATAAAATAATTATAATAAATAAAATATAATTATAAAAACTATAAAATTGGTTTAAGTGTTCTTTGTGATCGGGGGCACCTAAGAAAAATAAAATTGATATTAAAATAAATAGTTCATTTTTGAGTTACTTTTTAAATTAGAAATAATTAAAAATTACAAAAATATAAAAATACACCAAAGTGTTCCAAATTGTTCCCTGATCACTTGGGTCCCTCTAAAATATTTTTTCTAATTTTTCTAATTTAGTTATGTATTTTTAAATGCTAAAAATGTATTTTCCTTAATTTTTCAATAAAATAATTATAACAAATAAAATAAAATCATAAAAATAAAAAGTTTGCTTCTCTAAGTTCTTTATTTTTGATGATATTTAATAAAAAAATATAAAAAGTAATTTTTGAAATTAAATTATACTTTCTATTTAATGAATCACTAAAATCAATAAATAATTATGATAATTTAAATATAATTCAAAAAATCATAAAATTTGGTCCAAGTCGTCCTTTGACCCAAGTGAACCTCCAATAATTTTCTGATGAACATAAACTTTACTTTGATTAATTAAACAAATTAATATTAAAAATTCTTATTTTGAGCTAAAATAATTATTAGAAATAAAATAAAATAAAAAAAATCATAATTTTCCTTTGATATTTTAGTTGACCCATGAGTGGGGTGCCATAAAAATTTCAAAGTCATTTGAGTTGTCTTTGATGAGTTATGAAGTGGAGAGCCCTAGGGACAATATGGTAATTTTGGGATTTTGATGCCCTAATTAAATTTTAAGTTAAGACAAAGGGTACATGGGTAATTTTGCTCATCGTAAACTCTTTTGGATGTTTGAAACATAATGGGTTAAGAGTTAGAAACCAACTTGCGACCTTTTCATAATAAGGGTAAAAATGAAATTTTATAAATTATTGAGGTATGGAAGCTAACTTAATTGGATGATCCTAAGGTAGCTGGCTTAAGCTAGGAAGATAATAATTTACTTATTTGAAGCCCCTAATTGGTGATTAGATGATAAGGATGAGCTTTGATAAGAATTAAACTCATTAAATCTAATATTTGGGTTATTGCTAATCTTCCCTGAAGATTAGATTTAAGGGCTTAGTAGTGAGCTAGACTTGATATTCAAATTTGTCTAATGAGGATTAGAAAAGAGAAACGTAATTAATCATGAAAACCTTTAAACACTACAAGCCCAACTTTGATCATGTGTACAAGAGCTTTAATGACTTGAGTTTGCACTTAGGGGCACTCACTTACACAACTCTTAAGTAAAGCATGAAGTGAATGTCTAAGTGCCCCAATCTTGTGATAGTTGAAATATTAAGGTTCATTGAGCACAGGGCGTATTAATTTATTGAATTTATGTTAACTTAGGGTGATTAATTGAGCAACATAATAAGTTCAAATGAACTCGAAACATTTCAAAGAGTTTTAAAAGTGGTTTAGGGTTATGCCTGAAACACTTTTGTGATCTTTTGGACATTTTGAAGGATAACTGAACTTATTATTCTTTGCTCAAGAAAATCATTCATTAAAACTTTTAGGGATCCACCAAGTTATGTCTCGGGACTCGATAATTCACCTAAATCAATAAAAATGTCATATACAACTTATCCTATATTAATTGACCCAATGCTCAAGGATTTGAGTTTTCTCTATGGTATTTAAATCCTTGTGAGCAATTGAGGATACTTGTTTTTACCACACATGGATTATCGGGCTTGCGTAAGTCTAAGGTCTAGGTGACTAGGGCAATGACAATAATGCTAATGTGTGCTAAAATAAGGGATACGATGTGGGATTTAAAATAGTATCTCCTACCTCAATGATCTTTGATAAAAGAATAGGAGAAGGACCGGTGATATTATTCAATGAATCTTGAGGAGATGATTGCCCTCGATACTCTTAGGTTGACAGTAGTCCTAGCTTAATCAAATAATTAACCTGTGGATTGCATCACTCTACAAAATGTTTTAAATGAAAATCCCATTTGTAAAAAAATTTCTTCAGCACGATAAAAAAAATTTATATGCATAAAAAATTAAATTTAAAATGAAAACTTATAAAGGTCCATGGTTAATCACTTGGACCGAGGTTAGCACTACCTTTCGTAGACTGTCAGGTTGGTAGCTCTCACTTAAGGTCATGAAGCACACATCCCAACTAAGAGCCCCCACATTTACCAATGCCTTACACTCTGTCCTGATCTTTTATATGTGACTATGAAGTTTCTTTTTCTCACTTGTGTTTTGATACGACTCATTTTTCTGACTTTTTTCTTTTTTTAGTACTGGATGCTCCTGTTTACTTTCTATATTTTATTTAAATTTCTTGCAAATATATTATGCTTTATGATGTAAACGTGCAGCGGTAGTAGATGTTTAGGTATGCATTTACATTTTATGCAATGCAATTTTACTTATTTTTCTTACAACAATTTTCGTACCTGCTTTTATTGACCTCACCTGCAAAACAAAACTATTTTTCAAAATTAAACAACACTTTTCAAAACAAAACAAAAAAAAGAAACATAATACGTCGTTTTGAATTTACGGGAGTCTCTGGGATGAGGTAACCTATGGTTGCTATCGAGATCTTCCCAATTTAAATGAGCTTAACAACTCATTTAAACTAAGTAAATTTAAGAGAAAATAGTGGTACCAGAATAATGGAATCGTGGCATCCTAACTGGTGTAGCTTTAATCAACTTTAATCCCCTTCCTAATACATGAATAACATTGAAACATACATGGTAAAACCTTTTAAACCTTGAACATGGAGCTATCAATTTGATAAGAAACTTGGAGCAGATCCTTTAGGCCGCACGATAAGAATGTACAGAAGAACAACTTTGAGAGGGCAAGTAGATCTACAAAAAACAATCTTTTCTTAAAAACAAATAACAAGCCATAGGATTTTGAGGTCATTTGCCTAGTAAAACATAAATCCTCACCTTATCTTTAGGCCCTTGCAAAATTTTGTTGTGCAGTTTAAACCCTAATTCGCCTTAGGCTCTGAGTTTGTTGTTCGTTGCAACATAAATCCTCTTATCTTCCAAGCTACTGGTATGACCGTGTCATACAAGTGTAACCCTCAGTAATAATAATTGGTAGGATGAAAAATTTAATAATATTTCCTCAAAATTGAAGCCAAACCGTAGGACAACTTGAGAAGTCACTTAGGTTTGCCTTAGGATCTGTGACAACCCTTAGTTTTCTCCCTTCAGATTCCATAATAAATATTCCAAACTTGATCTTTTCTCATTTGACACTCCTTTGTCCAACTTGAAAGTTTTAAACATTGAAATTCTTGAAGTCAATATTTTTTGATCTAAATCAAGAGTTTTCTTTAGTGACCTCGATCATTTAAGAAGTAATTAACTATAGAGGCTTGACCTTTAGGGAAACATTAGAACCTAGCTTAATATAAACCCTATCTAATCTTTCATTTTAGATATGGGAAATTTTTCGATCAACATAAATGGTTTTGCAAACTAAAATGGATGTCATAAATTTTTTAGTTTATTTAATCGAGTCTCACTACTAAGTAATATATATATTCTTCTGGATAGATTGTCTACATGCGATCGGTACAGTCTCACATTTTTAAAATATATATTAAATTAAATATATTTTTCATGTTGGCAGCAGACAGGACTTTGCGTCCCTCATGAGAGGAAGGAAGGTTGGTTATGAAGTCTCCCATTACTTTAATGATGAATGCTATGGGGAATTATATTGCTCACTAAGCGATAACAGGTTGACCAGGTCAAGAGGGAATTGTCAGTGGACTTCACTACCTCTCTGAGTATTAGTGTACATTGATCGGTTAGGAAGGAGAGTCAAGTGACTCCGATCCCTCCTGTGAACTTATTTAGGTGTATACCTCAACACCTGCACTACAACTGTGATGAATACTAAGAGTTTTACATCATCACCTGAGAGGTAGCAAATGATGGTTAGGAAGCTGAGAAACAAAGCTATGCAGTTAAGTGACAAAATGCTCTCATGAAGGAACCAACTAGAATGTCGTGTGCTTTGGGAAGCACAAAAGACGGATGGCTGAGAGGCCAAAACTGGAGACGTCTTCCATGAGGAATGAAATTAAGACTTATATCTGTTCTGGACAGAGTGTTCAGGGGCTATAGAAGTATGACACTGGAGAATTAAGGTGTTAGAACCTCAAACACTTACGCTATGTTTGTGAGGACTATCATCGAGCCTTACGTCGCTTTTTGAAATGTAGGTAAGTTAGCTAAGGAGCCTAGAAATAAAGCTAAAATGTTGAATTATGGCATGATCTCGTAAAGGACTGACTAGAATATTGTGTGGTCCGAGAAGCATCAGATCAGGTAGCTATAAAGTCGAAGATGTCAGAAGACAAGATGTCCTCACAATAGAGCTGACTCTAAAGTCGTAGAGCTTGAGGTACATTGAAGTATATGGCAATAGAGCCAAAGGATCGTCCAGATATAAAACACCCTCATAAAAGAATGGATTAGAACATCATAAGGTTAGAGAGGCATCATATGCTAGATGGACAAAGCAGTCTAGCAATCCAAGACAAGTCGGTAAGGCTGAGCAAAGCGGTCCCCACTATACACAACTTCTTGGTACCATCGGACATCAGAGTATCACAACCGGACACGGATCATTTGACCAACTAAAGTAGTTTAAACCAATATGATGTATCCCTTGATGAGGCGATAAAAATCAACCAAGTTAAACATTGTACCGAAGGGGCATGGATGAGCAAAGAGATCCAACCTCATAGTACCTTGCGGACCTGAGCGGGGTACCTCTTGTTGGATATTTTTGTAGGTGTGAGAATACCCGACTAAAGTATGGACTAATTGGGCTAGCATAGAGCTCAGACTAGTATGACATGCAACCTGACATTGTGACTATAATTAGCCGAGTTGAATATTAAATAGAATAATATGTAGGTATCCTATCTATGCATGTAAAATGGTAAAAAAGATATGCATACTAAACCTGCATCAAGTGAGCAAGTATACAACTAAATAGCCTGAGGTAACATGCTCAGAGTGTAGTCAAACATCTAAGTGTTCTGACAAAACATGGATCGGTGGTAAAGCTGATACAACATGTTGGTCGATGGGGTGGGTAAGGTCAACCAAGCCGATCAAAAATATCAATGGTGTTATATGACCTAAAACGGTATAACCTCCAGGGTGCTTTCACGTAGGCACTAGTGAAATGACTTTCATTGGTGATCCATGGATCAACCATTAGGTGGAAACAACATGACACTCGACGTGGCTGACAAAACCAACCGGGTAGTTGAGAAAAATAATGGGGTTATATGACCTAGAATAGTCTAACCACTAGGGTGCCTCATGAGCACTAGCAAAATAAATTTCATTGGGAATCCATGAATCAACCATTAGGTAGATAAAACATGGCACTCGACGTGGGGGACAACCAACTAAGGTAGTCAAGAAAAACAAAGGGGTTATATGCCTAGAACGGTCTAACCACCAGGGTACCTCATGAGCACTAATGATATAACTCTCCTTGTTGAGTTTTGTAGGTGTGAAAATACCCAACTTAAGAATGGACTGATTGAGCTAGCATAGGACTCTGATCAGTATGACATGCGACTTAACACGATGAGTAAGATAAACCAAGTTGAAGGAATCGCTGAAGAGCTGATCTCTAGATGTACCCACGGAAAAACTCACATTGGGGATACCTTCAAGGTTCCACCAATGCTTCACGGGGATTTGAGCATCTCATTCTGACGTGGTGGGCAAGCTCAAACCAATGAAAAGAGACATCAAAAGGGTGTCAGATGTGTAGAGCAGTCCAACCTAATAACACTTGTGCATGATTTTAGTAAAGTGACCCATAGTGGGGACTTTAGGTGACCCCTCTTTAGGAATTTTTTATGATCCTTGCTGGGCACCCTTTTCTGTGGGCATAAAGATACTCATTTTATGTGTAGACTAATCAAAGCTACATAGTGCTTGAATTAGTGTGACACACACTTGGAGATGGCGAACAAAGTTGACCAAATCGGTCAAAATACTACAGAGGTATCGATGAGGGTTGGATGCATGAGATAATTCAACCTCACGGTGCATTCCCACATTCTAGCGCAATGATTACACTGGGGAGTCCTTATGGGCCAGTAGAATGGCCTATATTTTAAGGAAAGTTGGTATCCCAACCTATTAGAGGTACCTTCATCATGCACCTAACAAGAGGGCTTTGACAAAATATGGATTGGCTGTAGAACCAATGCAACATGTTGCTCGACGTGGTGGATGTAACCAACCAAGGCAGTCAAATATATGAACGGTTTTATGTGACCTAAAATGGTCTAACCACCACGATGCTTTAAATGCTCTCAACAAGACGACCCTCACTGGGGATTTTTCGATTTAGCAATCTAGTTCTTGTTATGCAAGCATCAGAGGTCTCGATGTAAACATGGGTCAGTTGAACGACTAACATAACATGTCATTCGATGGAGTGGGCATGACCAACCAAAGTTGATAAAAAATATCAGTAGAGTTAGAGAACCGGGATGGTTTAACCATAATAGTGCTTTTATGTAAGCACTAGTGAAGCGAAATTCACTGGGGGTCCATAGATTGACCATAAAAATGATGCGACATGGTACTCGATGTAGCAACCGAAATCAACAAAAGTAGTCGACACTATCATGTTAACGAAGACTAATAGCCCAACCTATGAGAGGTATTTTGGTTATGGGTTTGATACGAGGGTTCCACTGAGGAGTATTTCCCTATAGTTTGCTGGGGATTTTCGTTGGTAATGAAAATAGCCTCATATATATGTGTGCAAACCAGGAAAGCATAAGCCATAGTCAACATGATGTACACTCTTAGATGGCTTACGAGATCAACTGAGTTGATCAAGATACTGAAGAGGTATCTACAGGGTCAAATGCATGGATGGTCCAACCTCAGGGTGCCTTTTATAAGCCATAACTGAGTGAACCCAACTGGAGATTTCTTCCAGAAATAAGAAGAGTAGTCCTTGTCGAGGAAAATAACACAATCTGATCGGGCATTAAGGATTCCTATTAAGCTTGAATAAGCTATGTGAGTGAGCATTCTGATTGATACAACATGTCTACTGGCAAAACAATAGATTACTTAAGTCTGGTGGAGTGAGTGGTCCAACCTACGTGGGATATTCTGACCAATAGTCTATTAAGCGAGAATCTCACTAGGGGCTCCTCAAAATTTACAGGGTAATTCCTATCAGCAGGGTAGCACTAAGTAACTAGACCCAATAATTGGATGAACACAATGACTCATCTCTGAAATGCTTCTGTCAGCTTTGACAAAGCGACCCTCAACGAGAATTCCTCAAAGGTTAGTAGAGTTTCTCTTATGTGAGGAAGATTGAAGCAGCCCAACATGTAGAAGGGGATTTTGTCAACATACCTAACGAGGTGACCCAATTGGGGATTTTTAATGCGGGTGTGAAGGTACTCCACTTAGGGACGTATCAACTAGGTAAGCTGAGTGTTGTGGCCAATACAACATGCCTCTTCCCAACAAGGCGATAAGATTGCTTGTGTTGTGGGGATGTAGAGATGGGGGTCAGACTATGATGATGGTCTGCCTACAAAAATGTCTAGCCTTAAGCTAAACCATATCCATAGAGGGATCTCAACCGCATTCGTTCAAATCAAGTGGGATAAGCATATATTCCACATTTATAAGGATGAATCGGGACATGTGACATCAACCATACTCATGAAGAGTAGGAGTAGTGATCTTTGGACCTTTTGTAGAGCGGATCGACGAAAAATAAAGTAAGAGAAAGGCAAGGCTTCTCTCATGGAGATCAGTAGCCGCATCAGGTATAAGCTTCCCGTAGGGCTTCCACATTGCCCGAAATGCGAGCCAACAATCAAATTAAAAAAAATACAAGGTTTCTTCTACATGAAACTGTAGTGAACTATGGGTGATCTTTTGACATACGCAAGGTGATCACCATAAGCAGTTCACATAATAAAGAGATTGCAAAAATGCACATTCTTTATTGCTTCAAAAACTGGATTACAAAGTGCATGTTCTTCAAAAGACGAATTTCCTCATAAAGTATAAGAGGATAAGTGAAATATGTTTTCAGTATTGCCCATTGATAGGGGTCGTGGATAAGATCCAGTTGCATAAATCAACAAGGGTGGCTCAACTTTCAGATGAAGGACTATTGGACCCTGGGGGTCAATGTGTAAGGCATGAAAATAAGCGGGTGAAGAGTCAAGTACCATGGCTAGCCATTCTTCTGGAAAAAGGGTCGCCACAAACTGAAGGTCAATGCTTGAAGCATGAAAAACACATGGGTGAAGAATTCTTGTAACAAGAGGCAAATCAACTTCCAAGGAAGAACTATCAGATCCGAGGGACGATGATGAAGCGTGCAAAACACGTAAAGAGGCAAATCAACTTCCAAGGAAGAATGGCCGGACCCACAGGGTCAACACATAAAGCGTGAAAACATGTAGGTGGAGATTCCACGTACAAACAAACAAATCAACTTTCGAGGAAGGACTTCCAGACCTATAGATGCATAGTGTGTAAGGATAGTGAGAGAAGAACCCAAAAGATGGCAAGTGATACAAAAGAATAATATATTATTTTAAGTACATATTTAATGCTTATTTTTTGAGATATTGCACTTTAAATAAGGTTATTTTCATATTTCAGTTGCACGTATATCATTTTTAGGTATTTGGAGCAAAAATGACAAAAAGGGCAAAATTTTGAGCCAAAACAATGAATTTTGGAATTCTGGCACATGATGTGCCGTTTGACATAGGCTTGGTGCATGATGTGCCAGAGACAACTTTTTGGGGATTAAGGCAATTCGAGATAAATTTTGCGTGAATTTTCAAAGTAACACTTGTTCTATACACCTATTGGAGTAATTCAATGTTTCTAGACACTTTGGAAGGTTCTTTTATGAAGGGATATCTCTCTTGAATCAAATGACACATCTTTTGAATTGAAAAGATTTGACTTTTGAAGGGAATTTTGAATTCCTTTTGAAAGGAGGCAACCCAAAATAAAAGAGGAAGATTTCAAGGAGTTTGAGGGGGGATGAAAAGGACAAGAAAGTCGGGGTGGCGTGAAAGGCAAGGAGAGAAGAAGATGAGATTTTCTTCTAGGGATGTAAGAGAAGAGGGAAAGTGAGAGATTTCTTCTTCATTACACTTTTAAGAGAGAATTGAGTGTGCCTGTAAAGAGAGAAAGGCTTGGAAAGAACTTCAAGGGATTTTCTTGGGAAGGATTGTGAGATAAGTTGTGTCTTTTATTTCTTTTATTTTGTAAATTTGTTTTTATATATGAAATCCGTGTTTTTTCGTATCCTTCTCATGAATTCTGAGTAGTCATCTTTATCATTCTCCCTACTTTGAGATATGATTTTTAAAGAATTGATTTTATTTTCTATGGTTTTAAATGTTAATAATTTGTGATGATTTGAAATCCGGTCTTCTTTTACTTTTCCATCTGACTAATTGAAATGTTAAAATATGTTGAGAAACATATGTTCTGAAAAGGGTCAGGATTTCTACAATAGGGGGAGAATCACATTTGATTTCATGGGAGGTATGTCACCCATGGAATTGAGTGCAAATAAATAGGGAAATATACTTTGTTGGATGCCGAATTGGAGATTTTAAGATGATAGATTAAAATTCCCAAATTGTTGTAGTTGATTGGAAACTAATGTGAGATTATTAGCCCTTAGAGGAGGGAGTAGTGGGAGCTCTAGAGTGGAAGCCAGTATCCTCTCAGCCTAACCATAGAAATAGTGACTAAACTCTAAATTAGTTAATGTTCTTTATAGCTATTGGAAGAGGGTAACAAATATGATTACTCCTATTTGACATAAAATAGTTTTTATATATTTTTTCAAATGATTTTAATTCCTTCACAATTCATATATTCATTGTAAAGGGAAATGATGCTTTCATAAATTTGAATCTTCCGTAAAAAAAACTTTATTTAGTTCTCGTAATTTTACTTTTGAAACTTTAGTTTTTAGTTAGTTAACTCTGTCTTTCAACTGCATTTTATATAGCATTCACTTTAGTAGTTAATATTCAAACTTTGCACTTTACTTTTATTTTCGTATTTTTAAATTATAAAATAATTTTAAGAATTTACCTATAGGTTTTTCCAACTTCCCTGTGGGATCGATATCTAAGACTCCATTAGAGCCCTTTAATACTTGAGTGATATGTATACTTACATTGATTTTAAAGGGAATTTGGTAGTTTAAAAAGAGTTTTAAAGATAAACTATTTTCATAAAAGGTATTTTTGTTGGAATTATATTGCATATTTATTGTTATATCTGTCATGTGTATGTTATAATATTGAAAAATATTTACAAAATTTACACACTAAATGTACCCGCATCAAGTTTTTGGGGCCATTGCCGAGGAAGTAACGAAAATATTAGTAAGTTATTTTATTTTATCATAAAAGTATAAAAAAGAGTGTTTGTAGTTTAGTTTTGAAATTTTTTTTATTTAAGTGTGTTTGCTTATTTTTAATTACTTGCTTTGTTTGTTTATGTGTAGTATAAAATCTGAAAATTTAGTACCTTACAATTCTGAGTTAGAGAGAACTATTAGAAAATTTTGAAAACAACCATAAATATATTATTTTAGCAAAATGGCTTGCAATTTGAGTAATGCTAGAAATGAAAATGAACAACACCAGAGACTTTTAAGATATTATGCTAATCCTACAGCAGATGAAATTCATTTGAGCATACAGAACCCTACTATAGCTACCAATTCATTTGACCTTAAAACCGCTAATGGTACAAAACAATTAGTTTGGAGGAACACCAACTAAAAATCCTAATTTACACCTTACTAATTTTCTAAAATTGTGTGCTACATTTAAATATGATGGAGTGTCAAATGATGCTGTCAGGCTTAGAATTTTTCCTTTTTCATTAAGGGATAAAGCTAAAATGTGGTTATATTCATTAGCACCTGGATCTATCAGAACATGGAAAGATTTTTCACAAAAAAAATTATTGAAATATTTCCTAGTTTAAAAAACTGCTAAGCTTAGAAGTGATATCACATCTTTTTGTCAGTTTGAAGGGAAATCAATTTATGAAGCATGGGAAAGATTTAAAGGTCTCCTTAGAAAGTGTCCACACCATGCGTTGTCAGATTGGTTAATAATTCAAACTTTTTATAATGAGTTGGTTAGATCTCTTAGATCGATAATTGACGCTGTTGTTGGTGGATCATTAATGTCAAAACCATTTGATAAAGCATATTCATTAATTGAAGAGATGGCTACTAATAATTTTCAGTGGCCCTCTAAAAGGTTAAATCCAAAAAGAGTAGCAAGATAGATCAATATGAAATGAATTATTCTCAAACAACACCTGTGCTTGAGGAAAACTCATTGAGACAAATGATAGAATCTCAATCTTCTTATGAGACTTTAAATATAATAAATAATTATTTTAATAATCCTTATTACAATATTATAATCTTGGTTGGAAGAATCATCCAAAATTTAGTTGGAGTAACAATAATTTTAATGTTGTAAATCTGCAATGGGGAAACAATACTGCGAACCAATTGGGAAACTCCAACAATCAAGGGAATCAAGCTTATAAACCTTATTACCCCTAGGTTTTAATAATTTGCAGAGTAAGGAGAAAAAGCTATCAATGGAATAATTGATATTGCAAATGGGAAGTCAATTACAAATTCAAGGAGCTGCAATTAGAAACATGAAAAATCAATTGTGCTGTATTGCTACCACACTTAGCAATATACCTCTAAGGATATTGTCAAGCAATGTTGAAGTAAATCCTAAATATCAGAATAAATAGCAAATTAAATCTGTTCAACTAAGAAGTGGAAAATAATTAGAAAACATATCCTATAATTTAGAAGAAGCTTCCCAAAAAACTTAAAGATCCTGGAAGTATTACAATTCCTTATGTTATTGGCAAACGATTTTATGGAAAAGCTTTATATGATTTAGGAGCCATTATTAATCTATGTCATCATCAGTTTTCAGAAGGTTGGACTTAGGAGATATTTCACCTACTACTGTAACTCTTCAGTTAGCTGATCATTCGATTACATATCCTAAAGGAGTTATAAAAGATGTTTTCATAAATGTTGATAAATTTATCTTTCTTGTGGACTTTATTGTATTAGATATGGAGGAAGATAAAGAAATTCCTATCATTTTAGGAAGACCATTCCTAGCCATTGGAAGAGCTTTGATAGTTGTGTAGAAAGGAGAATTAACTATGAAAGTTAGTGATTAAGAGGTTACATTTAATATTGCAAAATCAATGAGATACCCTACAAAGAGCAAGAGATTGAATGCTTCAGAATGTATATTAACAAATATTTAAACCATGAATATTTTAAGAAAACTTTTGAAAGAGAATTTGAAAAGGAATATATGGAATATGAAGATGAGGATAAAATTCAAGATGAATCTATGGAAGTGAGTAAAGAGGATTTGGATTATGTCCAAGAAAAACTTAAAATGTTAGATCCTATAGAAAGTAACAAGAATTTGATTTCATCTGTTGAGAAACCTCCTAAACTAGAACTAAAAACACATCCCACACATTTGAAGTATGCATTCTTAGGAGATTTATCTACATTACCTATTATAGTATCCTCAGAATTAACTGATAAGCAAGAACATGAATTGTTAATTATTAGAGACATTAAAAAATCATAAGAAAGCCTTTGGATGGACATTAGGTGATATTAAAGGATTCAGTCCTTCAATTTATATGCATAGAATTTTATTAGAAGATCAACATGAACCAAGAACTGATCCTCAAAGGAGATTAAATCCTATGATGAAAGAAGTTGTGAAGAAAGAAATTTTAAAATGGTTAGATGATGGAATAATATATCCTATTTCAGACAGTGCTTGAGTAAGTTCAATTCACTGTGTTCCAAAGAAAGGAGGTGTGACTGTAATGACAAATGAGCGTAATGAATTAATATCAACAAGATAGGTCACTAATTGGTGAATCTGCATAAATTATAGAAAATTAAATTCTGCCACTATGAAGGTTCTTTTTCTCTTACCTTTCTTAGACTAGATGTTAGATAGGCTGGTTGGGCACAAATATTTTTATTTTCTAGATGGTTATACCGGTTATCATCAAATATCTATTGCTCTAGAGGATCAAGGGAATACAACATTGACTAGTCCTTATGGGAAGTTTGTTTTTTGGTGAATGCCCTTTGGATTATGTAATGCACCTGCAACATTTCAAAGATGTATGATGTCAATTTTTAGTGATTTTATTGAGAAAGGGATTGAAGTCTTTATGGACATTTTTTTGTGTTTGGAACTTCATTTTAAAATATGATTAAATCATTTAGAGAAAGTTTTGGAACATTGCGAAAAGACTAATCTCATATTGAACTAGGAAAAATGTCAATTCGTGGTTGCAGGAGGAATTGTGCTTGGACATAAAATTTCAGAAAATGACATGGAAGTAGATTTTGCAAAAATACAGGCTATATTAAACCTACCTCCACCTACTACAGTAAGAGGAGTTAGGAGCTTTTTAGGACATATTGGATTTTATAGGAGATATATTAAAGATTTTTAAAAAAGTACTAAACCATTAGGCCAACTGCTAGAAAAAGATACAAAATTTTACTTCAACTAAGATTGCCTTCTTTGAATCTTTAAAGGAAAAATTGATCACTGCTCCTATAATTGTTTCACCTGATTGGGAGAAACCTTTTGAATTAATGTGTGATGCAAGTGATTATGCTATTGGAGCTATTTTAGGGCAGAGATATGATAAGATTTTTAAAAACATGTACTTTGTTAGTAAATATACTATGCTAGTAAGACTCTTAATGATGCTTAGATTAATTGCACCACCACTAAAAAAAGTGCTATTAGCCATTATGTATGCTTTTGATAAGTTTAGATCATATCTAATTGGAGCTAAGTGTGTTTTGCATGCTGGCCATTCAACTATTAAATATTTGATGCAAAAGAATGATGCTAAACCAAGATTAATTAGATGGGTACTTCTGTTGCAAGAGTTTGATTTTGTAATAGTCGATATAAAAGGGGCTGATAATCAAATTGCTGACCATCTATCTAGGCTAGAACATGAAGAAATACTTGATTTGGAAAAAGAAATTAATGAAACTTTTCCCGATGAACAACTTTATGCTATAAAAGGATGGGAAATACCTTAGTATTCTGATATTGTAACTTACATTGTTAGTGGTATTTTACCATATGGACTGACAAAATAGCAAAAAAAGAAATTCATCCATGATGCAAAATCTTATTTTTTGGATGATCTTTATTTTTATAAACAATGTAAAGATTTAGTAATGAGACGATATGTGCCTTATAAAGAAATTCAGGAAATTATTCAGAAATATCATGATTCTGAATTTGAAGACAAATTTAGAAATGATAAAACTGTTCATAAAATTTTGTAATCTGGATTTTATTGGTCTGCTCTATTTAGAGATGTTAATATATACATAAAAACATGCGATCAGTCTCAGAGAGTAGGTAATATTTCAAGAAGAAATGATATGCCTCTAAATTTTAATTTTGAAATTAAAATTTTTGATGCATGGGGATTGGATTTTATCAACATGTGATCAGTGTCAGAGAGTAGGTAATATTTCAAAAAGAGATGAAATGCCTCTAAATTTTAATTTGGAAATTGAAATTTTTGATGCATGGGGATTGAATTTTATGGGACTATTTATACCTTCATTCAAAAATATACTTATATATTCATTACAGTAGATTCTGTTTCAAAATGGATTGAAGCAATCACTTTACCTCGATGTGATGCTAGGAGTGTTTCAAACTTTTTAATTAAAAATATTTTTACGAGATATGGAATGCCTAGAGTAATCATTTCTGATGGAGGATCTCATTTTAGAAATGCAACACTTGCAAGATTAGTAGAAAAATATAATATAATGCATAAATTTACAACTACTTATCATCCCCAGAAAAGTGGCTTAGCAGAAGTATCTAATCATGAGATTAAGAGAATTTTGGAAAAAAAGTGTAAATCCTAGTAAAATGGATTGGTCTACTAGATTGGATACTGCATTACGGGCATACATGACAACCTATAAGACACTTATAGGAATGTCCCCATATAGATTAATTTTTTGGAAGATTTGTCACTTACCAGTTGAATTGGAGCATAAAGCTTGTTGGGCTATAAAAAGAATTCAATTTCAATTTGAAAGAAGCTGATGAGAAAAGATTATTTTAATTGAATGGGCTTGAGGAAATTAGGAATGAATCTTACGATAATGCGAGGATTTATAAGGAAAAGATGAAAGAATGACATTATCGGAAGATAATAAAAAGAGAATTTGGACCTGGATAAGAAGTTTTATTATACAATACAAGATTGAAAATATTTCCTACAAAATTGAAATATAGGTGGAAAGGACCAGTCAGAGTTATAGAAGTTTATCCCTATTGAACAGTTAATATTGAAGACCCCAAGACTGGAAAAATATTTAAAGTGGATGAGCATAAATTAAAACCATATTTTGATGGAGAATTTGTAATATTGGGTCACCCAGAATGAGACTCGGAATGTTGGGCTGACGACATTAAACCAAGCGCTTTGTGGGAGACAACTCATATGAATTGTTATTTAGTTTGCTTTTGAGTTTTTTTCATTTCAAATATTTTACGTATATTTTTGTTTAGGTTTTTATGAAGTCCGTGTATTTAAGAAAAATATTTCAAAACATCTTTTATTTGCCTAATTTTATGGAAAAATTGAGAATTTATTAGATTGAAATCGAAATAGTGATGTTTTTGGAACTGGCGCATGATGCGCCAAATTGGCGCATGATGCGCCAGATTGGCGCATCATGCGCCGAATTCTAGAGAGCTGGCACATGATGCACTGCGAGGACGAAAATTACTTAAACGTTTCAAAAGGCACTTTTTGGCGATTTCTTCTCCTTATAACTCCTAAAAACTGAATCTTAAGTCTATTTTAAAGGGGAAAATGAAGGAAAAGCACTAGATTTCAAATTCAATGGCCTCCCACTCTAAAAATACTGCGAGATTTGGAATTTTCAACCATAGAAAGTTTGTCAGTTTTGATGCCCGAAAATTACATGATCGAGTTCTAGTGAAGAACAGGCTAATCAAAGAAAGGGGATTTGTGAATCGAGGATTCAAAACACCAAATAATTGAGTGGAAGAGATTATTGCGCAGAGGAGCTAGGAAGTACTTTGCTACACTACGGCCGCTATAGTCGTCCCTTTGGTGAAAGGGTTTTATGCAAATCTTCAAGGGATCAACCAAGGAATAGTCTATGTGCGAGGTAGATTTGTGCAGTTCACTCCTTCAAGAATAAACAATATGTTTATGATTGAAAATGTGTCTATCTGCCATTATGCAAATTTTACCCATACGAGAGATAATATGAATGAACTCTACTGCTACTTTACGGATGAAGATTTGAATTGGGAGGCCAGAGATGATGAGAATGTAAGTTTTTTGTAATCATTGTTAAATTGTATTTCTAAGGCATGATACTTCTTTATTGCATCAAAAATACTGCCCACCATGAAGATCAGTAAGGTAACTAAGGAGAGTGCTACTTTAAATTATTGTACTCAAATCAGAAAACCTGTTAATATTAAAGCCATAATTGTAAAATCGGTTTTGAGTTTGATTGTGAATGGATCTGCAAATGGACTTGGACATCCATTCACTATTTTCCTACTGTCTAGTCAATCACAAGTATCTTATGAAAATTAGGAAAATGTGCTTCTTCCGTGGAAGTCGATGGATACTGAAGTCTATTGCAACTATATTGGAATGAGAGAAGAAAATGATATGAATGTGTTGATGGATCATGGATCTCAGAATTTATCACCTATTCAACCCTACTATAATTTGAATGCACTTTTGAAGAGAATCAAGAAGATAGAGAAAGAGGTGCAGAATTTTATGCATGTGATTGGGAATATTTTTGAAATGGTGGATCATCTGGATTGGAGACTGAAGGAACATTTTGAACGTACTACGCATATTGAAGATGGTTTGGTACGTATGTTTAAGAAAAATTCTTGGATTTGAGAGGATTCAACTAATGAGTTTCCATATCGACCCTTCTACAACCTTTATGTGCACTACCAATCAATGGGAGATATCTAGGAGGAAGAGAGTGAAGAAGATGTTTGAACTTAATTTATGTATGGAATGTTTTGTTTAGTGCTGCTTGTGTTAGTTTGTTAAGTTAGATTGCATTTCCTTTCTATTGTTGCACTATTTATGTTTATGCTTTGTATTTTGATGTTTAGATTTCAGTGTTAGGATATTGGTTTGCTTTAGAACATTGAATTTGATATTTATTGGCTTGAAAATTGTTAGTTTGTTTTAGCGCAAATTTTATATATAAATGTGAGTTTTGAGTTGTTTGTGAAAGTTTGGTGTTATAATGATGTTTGTGTATGCTTAGAAATGTTTATTTGAGTTAATTAGAGGTTGGCGTAAGGTGGTACGGAGCAGATTTCCATAGAACCAAAATCTAGTGAATTTAAGCTCTGACGCATGATGCGCCAGATTGGTGCATGATTCGCCATTTTACAGAGCGTTGGCACATGATGCACCAAAGACCCAAACACGCCAGTTCACCTAAAAACTGCAAAATTGCATGTACAAACTCCATTTTCATTGCTTGGGTCATCTCCTATTGGTGCCTCTCCTACCTCTAAACCTTGACCTAGGGCTTCTTATTAAGGATAATAGAGAAGATTTTAGAGGCAAAAAATCATAGATTTCAACTTCTCTTTATGAGAGCTTCACTTTAACTTCAAAATTTTTTATTTTCACCATGGATTTTTTCTACATTATGGAATATCCAAAATTTGGGATTTTTGATGAAAAAGCTTGAAGAAAACTCATGGTGAAAAGTTTCTTACCAAATAATCTTGCTTGAGGAGTTAGATTTTTGATTTAGTAATTTTTTTTTAAATTTATTTGGATTTTCATAGAATTTCCAATGGCTTCCCGAGTTAAGAGAGGAATAACGTTCGAGGATTTTGATTCACGAAGATTGGTTAACTTCAAGGCCCAAAATATTTACAATACACAAATGGAGACTAGAAGATTGATCCAAGAACAGACATTTAAAAGCCTAGGTGGCGAGATCGAAAGGTTGATCCTTGTCATAAATTGGGAAAGATTCTGCTAGTTCACTGCAGTAGCTATTGTCCGAATGATTTGAGAATTTAATTCCAACTTGAGGTTCACTGCTGGTGACCACATACTGGTTAGAGGTAAACAAGGTGAATTTACTGCTGATCAGATCAATACTTTTTATGGGCTGAGAAATGTATTTTTTGATGAATATGTTGTATTTGTGATGACTAATTCATCACTGGATGAAGTGCTTGCCTTTTTGACTGATGGAGGAGGAGAGTGGAAGATTAAGAATGACAAAATAGTTAACTTCCCCACTTCCATGTTGACTAGCCAGTCAAAGGTATGCAGTCAAAGGTATGACATCTCTTTATTTCTGCTAGATTATTACCAACAAATCATCTTGCCAATGTTATGAAAGATAGAGCTGTGTTGAACAATTGCATTCAAAACATGAAAGCAATAGATGTTGGTGCACTTATAGTTCGTCATGCTTGAATTATAGTTGGTAGTTCTACAACTAGTGGTTTAGGATACCCTGCTATGATTTTTAATTTATGTGAACAATCAGGAGTAGAGCCCCATAGAAATGAAGAAATATTACAATGACAAAATCTTATTGGGAGTCATATGATTCAAAGAGTTGAATCATTTGTTGAATCTATAGGGTAAGAAGGGATAGAACCTCTACATCAGCTGCAGGGGCATCTACTTCTCGCCCTGCATCATTAGAAAACATTAATGACTAACTCATGATTCAACAAATGGACAATTAATATTCAGGACCAGTTGGGAGAGATTCGAGCAAGAAATGTTTATAATGATGAATATCAGCAGAGGAGAGTTTAACATGATATTGATTTTGAGAATGATATGGTGAGACATCTTATGGGAGAGCCCAATGTGGAATTTCCTCCTTGGCCCCAGCTTTACTACATATGCTCCTATTCATGAAGAAGAGGAAGAAGAGGAAGAAGAAGAAGAAGATGAAGAGGAAGGAGATGAAAACTGATACTTTTATGAGTCTAGTGTAGTTTGTTTTTGTGCTTATTTGTTATTTGTAATTGAAATGTATGTTATTTAATTGACATTTGAAACTATAGTAGTGAAAACTTTTATTTTGTGTCGTGGATTTATAATTGTAATAGTAACTGTAGACTTTTACTTTTCTTGCATTTTTAATATTTTCAGTTTTGTTTTTCAGTTTTTGTATTTCTGTTTTTAATTCTCAGTAAAATTTTTTAGAATATATTATGTTTCATTTAAGGCTTTAAGGCTTATGTGTTATATGTTTTACAGTTAGCACCTGCAGTATACCAGAGCCTAGTTACATAGTTAGAGATCCTCTACAGGCCAGTTTTTATATTCATGCATTTACTGTTTTCTTTCACATATTAAAATTTTGTACTAAAATTTTTTTAAAATTACTTAACAACTTAAGTTTGAGGGAAAGAAAATTTTCTTTTGAAAAGAAGTAAACAAAATTTTATTTGTCCTCAATTAACTATATTTTTAAAATTAATTTAACATGACCTG
>NW_018251398.1:6303-7670 GCF_001263595.1 Phalaenopsis equestris | reverse complement strand
TATACTTATGTTTATAAATATTATGGTAAATTTAGGTAAAAAGTTTTTAATAATGAAGGTCAATTCTAAAGTTAAAGATATTTGGTATGATAAGATAAGACAATGCTTTTATATTAAAATTAAAGGAATTTGTATTTTTGAAGTATTAAGAATTTTAGAGTTTCATGTAAAAAGAAAAGAATGAGACTTTATGAAAAATCATAAACTAATATGAATTTATAAAGTGAAGAAAGGTGTGGAGTTTTGACTTTAAGAAGAGGATAGTGAAGTTCAAAACTATTAAAGGCTATCCGATAGAGTAATCCCCACTTAAAAAAAAAAGAAAAAGAAAAAAAAAGAAAAAGAAAAGAAAGGATTGAAAAGATCCTGAAAAAAAAATGAAAATAAAAGAAAAGAAAAAGAAGTGAGGAGAAGCTTGAGGAAACACCTAACCAAAAATTAGCTTCACTTGAATCAACTAAAGGAAGGAACTTTATTACATTTTCTAAACTTGTATTGGAGTATTAGTAGCATTCCTAGTAAAGTCTTCATGAAGTTCTTTTTCATATGAATATTCAAAATGTCCTTAATATGACAAATCACAATTTTTCTTGAAATAAATAAAGATTCAGAAATCTTAAATTTGATTACTAAGTATTCCTAGACTTAGAATTTAAATCTAAGTTATTAAAGGTTTTTCTTAAATTTTGCAATTCTATTAATTGAACCAAAGTATAGAAGTTGTAAGTAAATCTCTATCCTAAGTCATAAGCTTTTATGTAATAAACGTGTCACTTCAGGACAAATAACATTTAAGTTTGGGGGATTTTGATACACCAGAATAATATATTATTTTAAGTACATATTTTATGCTTATTTTTGGTAATATTACACTTTAAAGAAGGGTATTTTCATATTTTGGTTTCACGTATATCTTTTTTAGGTATTTGGATGAAAAATGGAAAAAAGGATGAAATTTGGAGCCAAAACAACAAATTTGAGAATTCTGATGCATGTGCACCATTTAACAGAGGCTTGGTGCATGATGCACCAGAACTGGCGCATGATGCGCCAGAGACAACTTTTTGCAGATTAAGGAGATTCAAGATGAATCTTGCTCAAATTTTCAAAGGGACACTTGTGCTACACACTTATTGGAGTAATTCAATGCATCTAGACATACTTTGGAAGGTTCTTTTATGAAGGGATATGTCTCTTAGATCAAATGACACATCTTTTGAATTTAAAAGAGTTGATTTTTGGAGGGAATTTTAGAGAGAATTTTGAATTCCTTTTGAAAGAATGCAGCCCAAGATACAAGAGGAAGATTTTAAGGAGTTTGAGGGGGGACGAAAAGGACAAGAAAGTGGGGGTGGCGTGAACGGCAA
>NW_018251398.1:0-6102 GCF_001263595.1 Phalaenopsis equestris | reverse complement strand
CCAATTGAAATGTTAAAACATGTTGAGAAACATATGTTCTAAAAAGGGCTATGATTTATACAATAGGGGGAGAATCACATTTGATTTCATGGGAGAGGATGTCATCCATGGAATTGAGTGCAAATAAATAAGGAAAATATACTTTGTTGGATGTAGAATTTGAGATTTTAAGGTGACAGATTAAAATCCCTAATTTGGCCCATTTGATTAGAAACTAATGCGAGATTGTTAGCCCTCAGGGGAGGGATTAGTGGGAGCTCTAGAGTGAAAGTTGATATCCTCCCAACCTAACCATGAAATTATGGACCAAACTCTGGACTAGTTAATGTTCTTTATAGCACTTGAAAGAGGGTAAAGAATAAGATTGCTCCTATTTGACATAAAATAGTTTGAATTGATATGTTCAAATGATTTTAATTTTTTCACAATCCATATACTCATTGTAAAGGGGAAGGATGCTTTCTTAAATTTTAATCTTCCGTAAAAAAAACTTTGTTTAGTTCTTGTAATTTTACTTTTAAAAGTTTAGTTTTTAATTAGTTAACTCTGTCTTTCAACAACATTTTATATAACATTCACTTTAGTAGTTAATATTCAAACTTGGCACTTTACTTTTATTTTTGTATTTTTAAATTATAAAATAATTTTAAGAATTTATTTATAGGTTTTTCCAACTTCTCTGTGGGATCGATATTTAAGACTCTATTAGAACCCTTTATTATTTGAGCGATATGTATATTTACGTTGATTTTAAAGGGAAATTGACAGTTTAAAAAGAGTTTTAAAGATAAACTATTTTCATAAAAGGTATTTTTGTTGGGATTATATTGCATATTTATTGTTATTTCTGTCGTGTGTATTTTGTAATAGTGAAAAATATTTAGAAAATTTACACACTAAATCTACCCGCATCAGTAAGCCTTTCTTCTGAAGGAAGGGCCACCAAACCCAGAGGGTTGATGTATGAAGTGTGCAAACACGTCGGTGAAGAGTCCATGTACTGTAGCTAGCCATTATTCTAGAGGAAGGGCCACCAAACCCAGAGGGTTGATGCATGAAGCATAAAAGTGTTGATTCTTGAGGATCTCTTCATTTCGATGATAAGGTTCTCTCCATTGTCCTTGTCCCCAGTCTCGACCTTGGATGTGCATTCTGTGGGACTGTGGAGCCTTCGGTTACATTGTAAATTGATTTTATTTTCTTCTTGCTTGATTTTCAATGGTGTGTGAAGAGCCCACAAGAATGCAAGCCACTCTTTCAAAGTAAGTTTCACTAAACCCAAAGGGTCAATGTGTAAAGCATAAAAGTGATGGGTGAAGAGCCCATAAACAATCAAGCCACTCTTTTGGAGGAAGGGCTACCATACCCATAGGGTCGGCACACAAAGCGTAAAGGTTAGTGAGTAAAGAGCCCACAAGAAGACAAGCCTTTCTTCCAAAGGAAGGGCAGCCAGAACTAGAGATTCGATGCATATAGCGTGAAAAGGTAGTGGGTGAAGAGCCCAAAAAGTTTCTAAGAGCCTTTCATTCCATTCACATATTTTTTTTTATTGGCATATAGATTTTTTTTTATAGAGCTTATCAGAATCTCTTTTTTTCATATCCCCAGCTAAGCCGCTTATGAGATTTTGCAAAATTAAGGTCTAGGAGAGATTTTCCTTAAGTACTTTTCTCTAGCCTCTATCCTTTAATTCTTTTCACCCTTAGCCCAAGCAAGCCTGTCATTCATGTTTGGTGTTAAAAAAAAATTTTCTTTCTGGAGATGTCTTTAAATCCATTACTGATTTATCAGTTATCCCAATGTCACTTAACAATTATTGGAAAAAAATTATACTTAAGGATCTTATCAAAAGAATTTTGAGATTAGAAAGTTCTTTATATTGAAGTTTCTGATTTTCCACTCATCTCAAGCTTCTTCTCATGAGTGTTGGCCAATTTTTAGTTTTGAACCCTTTCACACTTTTTTTTAGAATCACTATTTTGGTGAGCTTTTTTTTATTATAAAGCAATTTCTTCTAACTCAAAATTCTCCCAAATAAAGATTCTTAGGATTTTATGTTTCATTATTTGTAAAGCTTCCATCAATTTAACTAAATAGAAAAGTAAGAGATATAAATAGTCTCTGAAACTACTCACATTTAATGACACCCATCTAGTAATTCTGATGTGTTCTAAAAAATTAGGTGAAAATTCATTGAAGGAAGGGATTTGATCATTGAGACTTAGTTCAAATCTCCCAAAACATGAGAATTTTCAAATCCTAAGAAGGTGCATACATGGTCTAGCCCAGGCTTATCCTCAAGATCTATCTTTGATTCAACCTCGAGAATCTACTAAGGTGAACCCATGACAAAATGAATTAAGGGGCCAGTTACTTTTGAAACAATCTCAACGGCCTCCAGAAATTAGAGTCTGAGCGTTAAGAAATGTAGGGATATCTCAATTAAATAAGTAGAGAGGTCTAACCAATAACGTCGGATATTGAGGTATCATGATGAGTCATGGACTGATTATAGAGATTAAATGCTCTAATCAGTTCAACATGACTATCAACAAGGTGATAAAAATCAAGTCAAACAACATATCCATGATGTTGGATGTATGAGATAGACCCATCTGGTGATGATGCTTTCTCACCAAGAGTGAGTAAAAAAGTCAATAAGGTTCAAGTTTTGTGAGACACCAAATCCTAGTCAGGTTCAGAGTGGACTGACTAAATCAAAAGTTAGACAAATAGGTTTATCTTAACATTGAAATGCACTCATTAAGAGGTTTAATCAAAAGGCATGCTAGCTCACATTGAATGATGCAATCTCAAATAGCCAGGAGGCGTGCATCCTAGCTAAACATGAATTGACCAAGACTAAAAAAATGTTCTAGTCGATACAACATGTTACCAACAAGAGATTTTTGGGAGTGTTCCCCATCAGAGTATAAAACATCCATTATAGCCTCACTTAATAAACATAAAGAGGTAGGATATAACACTCTTCAAAGCAAAGGCAAGTAAACTCTACGCCGTCAAATGTAGAAAGTTGTTCTTCATACAGTGGCAAAATATCAAGCTACGTGGTGGTAAGAAATTTTCTCACCCACTAAGTATTCATCGAAGTAGGGAGATCAATTTCTGCTCTCAAATAAGATGAAAATCGACGGGGGTGTGCCCCGACTCTCCCTTTATCAACATAGGAAAAATTCATCTAGTGCGATGAAGAGGAAGCCACAACATTTTCCTGAGTGGGCACATCAAGTGAGTACAAAGCTGTTCCATCAGGATCATCAATGATACCTGGTACAACATCCAGTGCGATGGCATTGAGTACAGCACCAAGGGTCCTATGCAACACCTCGGCGGGTCTCATAGTCTGCACGACTAAAAGCAAATATCCCGGCCACATAATGGATCGACAGGTGAACCCTGGTATCTTACTATGAGGGCTTATAGGATAAGAGGAATAAAAAACTTTGCTAGGACATCTGAAGGATCCAGGTAAGGAACTTCTTTCAAAGAAGATGACCCAATCCTCATAGAGGGGAAATTGGAATCCCAACAGGTACAGAGACCTGTGGCTGAGTTAGCTATTATAGTTATAGTGGCTATTCCCATTCCTCTAGATGCCCTTGCCCAATGTAGGGATGGGCGAGACCTCAGAGTAACCTGGAACAATGGGGGTTGGGACAGTCATCAAACTAACAAAACTATTTCTTCTTAAAGAGAAAGCTATTCCTAAGACCTTGATCAGAGAACTTGTGGCAACAACAACAACACAGGCTACAAAGTGAGAATCATTTGCATCTTGATCAGGAAAGAACCTCCTAGCAATCCTAGCTGGAGTATAACCCACACAGCTGGACAAAAGAAAGAAATAATTCTAAGCTGATGGGATCTCAGTTTCATCCCGGGTTGGAACCGAAACATGTCGTGGTGGGGGCCTGGTCCACACCGTCAGAGGACACAAAAGGTGGTCCTCAACTGATATGATTTAGCACATCTTGGGCCGTAACTGAAACAAGTCATGATGGGGGCCCAGTCCATGCCGCAAGAGGAAGGTACCGTAAAAGGTAACTATAGCGATCTTATATAGGGCAACATCCACGAGGATGGAAATCCTTACAATACAGAATGACTATAAGAGAAGCTAGAAAAAGAGAAAGTACTACGTAGCGCACTGACTTGATCCACAATTACGAAGTAATTTAAATTCTAAAAGATGGCAAAAAACTTGACTCAATCTATATTTAGCGGCTAGTGAGCAAAATTGATATATTATAAAATTTAGAAAATAATTTAACACTAGGGGTACTACACACTCTAGAGTTCCCACTTCCCCTCACCTGAGGGATAATTTCTCGCTTTAGTTTCCAAGCATCTAAACCAAATTGAGGAATTTAATATGTCACACTAAAATCTCCAATTCTAGGCTCACCAAAACTTATCTCCCTATGTATTTGCACTCCCCATGGACGATTGTCATGGCTCTTTCCAAAGTTGTTAACTTGTGGTTTTGGGTTTCTTTTAGATGACCTAAATTTTATTTTTAAAATTTATAGTTTAACTTAGAAGAATTTCTAGTAAGATGGATGATATCTAAAGTATCAGAACATTTAATATTAAATTTAATAATGCTGATTTTCTATTTAATTAAGACTTAATTGAAATTTCTCCAAACTTGGGATTTTTAGAAAAATATTAATTTCATAATTTATAAAGTCAATATTGAAAATAATTTTTACTAATACATTCTGACACTAAGCATAAGATTGATCTTAAGTTTTCTTCTTTAAAAATATTCAAGCGAAACCAATTTTTAATTAGGTCCTTTTCCTCAAGCTTCTCCTCCCTTTTTCATACTTTAGTTTTCTTTTATTTTTCCTTACCTTTTTCTTTTTCTTTTTCTTTTTCTTTTTATTTTACTTTTTTTTTCTTTCTGGATCATTTTAATCTTTACTTTTTTTAATATGAGGATTACAGTATCTGGATAGACCTTTATTGATTTTGAATTTCACTATCCCTTTTGTAAAGTTAAAAACTTATTTTCTTTCCTTAACTTAAAATCTAGTATAAGTTTTTGAAAAAGAATTTTCATAGAATCTAAATTCTTTAAGAAATATTATTCTAAAAATTTTTAATTTTTCAAAAATTCAACTTTTCCTGTTATAAATAGTAAAATTATTTCCCTCATATTTTCTACTAAAAATCTTAACTTTAGTTTCATCCTTTTAACTAAATTTTCTACTAAGTTCCCAATCCGACACCAAATGAAAAAAATAACCCATCATATTTATTTAAAATTTATTTTATTTTTTTAATCTTAGAATTAGGAAATTGTTTAATTAATAAAATATATTTGATATGTTTTTTTAATCTTTTTCTTATATTAAACATTTATAGTTAAAATTTCATCAAACTTTTTTTCTTATATCAGAGAACTGATCGGTTCAAATATTATTCAATTTTAACATTTTGATTTTTGATGGAATGACCATGTATAAGAAATTTAAATTAAAAAAAAGATAAAATATCATGTTTTAAATTTTTTTATTTAGAATATTATTCAAAGAATTCAAAAGCATTATCTTAAACTAAATCAATATTTTGTTGAATCGATAAAGATAATATATGATTATTTTATTATTTAAATTATATTAAAATAATTTAATTATTTATTATGTTAGGTTAAATTTTGAGTCAAATCCTTATTTCTTCGACCAGGCCAATTTTTTTATTTTTTGAAATATGTAATATCTCCTCTCAAGCTTCATTTCGACTACTCCTGTAACCGCTTAAAAAGTGCGCGAGCAAAAAATCCGCTGGCTGTTAGGGTTTTAGAGCATATCTAAACCCTAATAGACGAAAACCATAGATTGGGGCTCTTTTCTCTCACGGTCTATGGCAAGATGAAACGCTGCATCCCCTCGCATTCTCTGGTTTTTTTCCCTTAGATTTGTGTAGGTTTTGGTTGGAACGAGTCTGCTTATCATTGAAGAAACATATTTTTATTTATTTTTTTTTTTGTGAAATTGGTTTTTATGTTTTTTTTCTTTGGCAGGATCTTAATATGTGCGTTAATTATGCAAATTTCTACCAATTCAGATTGTTTTT
>NW_018251397.1:0-11128 GCF_001263595.1 Phalaenopsis equestris | reverse complement strand
TCAAAATGGTCTAGAGGGATGTTATGAAGAGTTCTAAACATTAATTTGGTGTCAACTTTGGGATTTTGGCATTCAATTTGGGGACATTTGGAGATATTTAGATAGAAATTGACTAGAAATTTTGAGGTTATGGGGTTCAATTAGGCTGAATTTGGAGACATGGTCAATTTGGGGCAAAATTGGGGGTTTTGGTCCAAGTTAATTTTGAGTGAAATTGAGGCTTGAACAAGTCCAATTAAAGCTTTAATTTGATATGGGGAAATGTTTTGAAAGGTTATGATACAAAATTGGGGCAATTTGATAGGTTTGGAGGTTCAATTGAGTGATATTTAGGATTAATTGGGGCTTTTTTTATTTGGGTTGAAATTAGATTCCAAAGTGGATCAATTGGAATTGGATTTGGTTTAAATCAAGCTTAGACATGATGAATTTGAGTTTAGAATTGGAATTGGGATCAAATTGGTGGGCATTGGTGGGTGAATTGGGGTAATTGGGCCTTGAAAGGCAATTTGGGGCTTTTGGTCAAAATTGGTCAAATTGATCAAATTGAGCTCAATGGAATGGTTCAAATAAATTTTGAGGACATTTAAAGTGATTTTGGAGGTTTTGGGATAATTTGGATCACTAAGGGTATTTTGGTAATTTTGGCTAAATGATGGGGGTATTTTGATAATTTTTGAAATTTTGGGATGTTTTGGGCAATTTGGGTAGTTCCAAATGGTTTCAGATGATTTTTGGACAAAATTGGGTATTTTGAGTAATTGTTGGGATTTTGGTCAAATTTGAGGTTTCAATAGTTTTTGGTAAATTCGGTAGATTTTTGGGGTAGATGGCTAAATTGGGTATTTTGGTAAAAATTGGGTTGTCAATCACCCTATATGAGCCATGGACCAATAAAATTCCCTGGTCGTTCATGCACTGGTCTTAGCTAAACCCTTGCCTAAGGCTAGTGAGTCAAGGGGACCATCTACATGAGTCTCCCAAAAGATCAAGGGATCAAAGTTAACAAGTTTGGGTTTAAGGTTGTGAGTGGAATTGTAATGTGCAAGTGTGTGTGTGAGTGTATACACTAGCTCAAGATCAACATTCAGAGTCCACCGTAAGGCAAAACAAACCTATGGGAACTCTCCTTGAACTCCCCTATAATGTCCCCACTTACTAAGTGTTAGAGGTTAAGACCAATATTTGGAACTTCAAGAGAAGAGTTTAGAATTTCTAATAGTGAGGGTTCCTTTTCTAGTCCTCTAGAAATAGTCAACAGGAAAGTCCAATGGCTAGACCCTAGGCTACTAAATAGGAAACTAGATCTCAACCAAAAGTGAGGTCAACACATACCAACAATCATGGGGGGTTATTCATATGCTAGGGCCAACTGAAAAAGAAGTTGATAGGGAATTACTATGGTGTGATACCTGCTTCGTAGAGAAAACCACATGCTCCAATCATTTTAATCAATGTAGATCTTCCTCGAGCTGAAAATCCTTATAATTATGCTATTGTTGTGATAGCGCTGATCAGTAATTAGCAAGTAGGTAGTATCCTTGTTGATATTGGAAGCCTAGGGAACATTTTATTGTGAGCCATGTTTTATAAAATAAATCTGACAACTAATTAAGTGCACCAGTCAACCGACTGTATGGTTTATCTGGTGAATGAAAGGAGGCACTTGGTGTAATAACTCTCTTTGTTACATGTGTAGAATGAAACAATCGATTCACCGGGAGGGAGTATTTTCTAGTAGTTTATGCACCACCAACCTACAATTCAACCACCCACTTCTCAATGATTTCTAAGTTGTGGTATCAACGTACCGCATAGCTATGAAATTTTCTTTTGATGGGGTGATAGTCACTGTATGTGTAGATCTGGAGTAGTTCCGATCTTGTTACATGCTAGCCATAGAAGCGCACATAAAGCATTGGACATATAACACCAATGAGAAGGAGGCCTTGAAACCGACGAGGCTGTTATCAAAATTCCAGCAAGCCCAGCAGATCATGGTAAATATTTTCTAGTCATTGAGAATTTTGATGCAGGTTGATATGAATCAAAATTTTTTTCTTTTCATGCTTTTTTTCTAGCATTTTTCCTCTTCAAATAAATGATTTTATGCATTTTGGAAGGTTTACGTTGCATTTTGTATCTTACAGGAGGACTAGCAAGAAAATCAGAGCAAAAGTGAGGGTCTTTGGGAAAATCAACACTGGCATAACCACGCTTGAATCAGGTGTGGCCACACTACTTGAGTAGCATGGTCACTACAAATCAGGTGTGGTCATGGCCAATGTGCCAAAATAGACTGCACAAAAGATTTTTTGAAGCTCCACGCTGAAACGCGGTGTGACTATGCCTCCCAACTCAAGCTCATGACATAATTAAGCTGCAGGTCGGGCGTGGTCACGCTGATGTGTATTTTCAGATTTGGAAAATTTTTAGTGCGGAATTCTAACAAATTTGTAAAGAGTTTTGAATTCACTATAAAATTATTGTAATTAGAGGATTTAGTGAGTTTTTTGGAGAGGGAATTGTAGAAATGGCTAGGCTTTAGAAGTAGATTTCTTCTCTTTTAGATTTTATTTTGTTTGTATTTTCTGAGAGAGTTGTGAGAGAAACTGGATGTTATCCCTATATAAAATTAGATCAAAGGGCTCTAAGTAAATTTTATTGCAATTAAAATGTTTCCCATATGTTTTATTTCCATGAAATCTTCTTTGATTTTCTCTAGAGCCATGAGTAGTTAAACAGTTTTTCGTGTCTCTGTGATTTTTTGGATGGATTTTTTGGTTTGATTCTTATTTTCAATTTCTTGTATCATTTTTTGTGCTTTTAATTGTTAAAAATTGTTGCTTAATCTTTTGTCTTTAGCTTACTCCTAACTCGGCTAGCTAAGACATTAAAATCCATTGTGATCTGCGTCTTCAGTATAAGTGTAGTGAAAGTATTGGATTAACCTTAAGATCCAAACAAAATAAAAATATTTTATTCCGAATCTTGCGACCAATTATAGGAGATAAAAATTTATTGGGGAAGCCATAGAGATAAATAGAAATTAACTTTGTGGAATTACAAATCTTCATGGGACCTAGGTATAGGATTAAAAAGAACTCAATAACCCCGGTTATCAATTTCCATGAATGAAAAATTATTAAGAAAATCAAGCTCAGGGCCACACCTATATTATAGATGCACGATCCTCATTATTATTGAAAAAAAAAACCAACACAATTTGATCCCGTTTTGTTCTATTTTGTTTACTTCAAAATCTACTAGATTTAGCATTTCCTTTCCTTTCTTTTTGAATTCATCGAACTAGGTTGGAATAGTTAGTGAACTAGAGATTTTGCCTATTCAAATTGAGTTATTAACAAGATTTCCCTTGGGATCGATATATGGTACTCTTTAACCTCATTATTAATTGACGCATATACTTTCGTTGTGCGGCCAACTTACTTCTTAGTAATTTTTGGCGTGTCACAGGTCACGAAGGTAAATTGAAATTCTCCAAAAGAACCACGTCATTTTTGCATGGTTGTCGACCGACATGCTTGATATTGCCGATGATTTTTCTTGCCATAGAATCATCATCAATTCAAATGCTAGGTTGGTGAAGTGGAAGCTTCGGTTGATATCAACAAGCTTCGGTTGATATCAATAATGTTAGCCAAACCAATCTATAAAGAAGTGAAGAAAAACTTAGAAGCCAAGTATATCTGAGAAGTTCAATGCCCCTTTGGGTATTCAACATAGTTATGGTGTAAAAGTCTAATTCCAAATGGAGAATGTGCATGGATTTCAAAAATTTAAATATTGCTTGCCAAAGAATGACTATCCACCACTTCAAATTGATGCTCCGATCGACTCTACAGTTGGATACTTGGCCATGAGTTTACTCAACACATTCTCCAGATATCACAAATCAAACTGCACCTAGGCAATGCTGAAGAAATGACTTTAATTACTAATGTGGATTGTATTATTTCCTTATAATGCCCTTTGAGGTGAAAAATGTTGGCACAATGTATCCACACCTAATGGATGTAATTTTTTCTGAACAAAAAATGAAGAAACATTGAGGTCTAAGAAGATGATATGGTAGTGAAAATTGAGAGAACCAAAAAACATTTGTGTGATTTGAAGGAAACCTTCCAAACGCTTATGAAGTTTAATACGATGTTTAACCCATTGAAATGCATGTTTGGAGCCTCTATGAAGAAATACTTGGGATACCACTTAACACCCAAAAGCATTAAGGCTAATCCTGAGAAAGTGAAGGCACTCATCGACATGCCTTCTCCTTGGAAAACTAAGTATGTACAAAAGCTCACAGGTTGGATTGTAGCTTTGAGTTGATTATTTTTAAATTAGGAGACAAATGTGACACCTTTCTAAAAGTACTAAAGAAATCAAAAAAGTTTGAGTGGATGAATGAATGCGAGCTTTCCAAAATTTGTAGTTGTTAATCACTCCATCATTGCTACAAAGTCAGAAGCCAAAGGAAGAACTTTCGCTACCTTGGAGCCGGTCCGAAGGCTATTAGTTTGGTCCTCATTCGAGAAGAGTCAGGGAAGCTTTTTCCTATTTTTTATATAAGTTGAGTCCTTAGGGGAGCCAAAATAAGGTAATCTTTAATGGAAAAACTAACATTTGAATTTATTGTTGCTATTCAAACTCCACCCATTATTTTAGACCCATCTTATTAAAATTACCACTGACCATCTGCTAAAAGCTATACTCACTTGGCTAGAAAATTTGGTCCAATTATTAAAATGGTCTATGGAGCTCAGTGAGTATATTCTTACTTACATTCCCTGATAGCCAATTAAATATTAAGTTGTGGCAGACTTTCTGGTGTATTTGTTGAAATCAGGTTAGATCAAGTGAAGACTACTAGGTAGAAATGCAAGCATGGGTCCTTCATGTAAATGGAGCTTCAAGTCAAACTAAGGTAAGAATTAAGCTGGTCTTAAGCTGTCCGAGCAGGGAGCATATTTATCATTCAGTCATCTTTGATTTTTTTTTGTCAGGAATAATCAAGCAGAATATGAAGCTTTTATAGTTGGGCTACAATTAGCTCAAAAAATAGGCACACTACCTCTAATTGTAAAGTTTGATTCACAACTAGTTGTGAACCAGGTTAATAGAGAACTTAAAGCTCTAGAAGAAATGAAGATCATAGACTTGAATAAAGTAAAAAATGGAACTTAACAAGTTCATAAGTTTCTATATTGAGCACGTCAGATAAGAAGAGAATCAAGTGGCTATCCTCTTATCAAAATATTTGTGTTGGCAAGCAAGCACCATATAAGCTTTTTTAACCATCTATTGATGAGCCGCAAGTAATGGAAATGAAAGTGAATGATGCAAAAAGTTGAGTAGAAT
Source organism: Phalaenopsis equestris (assembly GCF_001263595.1). NCBI lineage: Eukaryota > Viridiplantae > Streptophyta > Magnoliopsida > Asparagales > Orchidaceae > Phalaenopsis > Phalaenopsis equestris. The sequence continues at coordinate 5,749 of NW_018251397.1, read as the reverse complement.
CTTATATCCACTTTTTTAAATTAGGCCAAATTCATGAAGCAGTAACAAATATGCAAAGATTCAAGTCCAAAGTTGCCCAATATCTTCTTATTGGAGACACATTATTCCAAAGGACAATCACGTCCTTGTTTTTAAGATGTACAAAGAGAGTGAAGTGAAGGACATCCTTCGAGAAGTACATCAGGAGAATGTGGAAACCATTCAAGAGGGAATACCTTGGCTCATTGAGCACAAAGATAAGGTTACTTTTGGCCAATTCTTTTGAAGGACAATGTCACCACCAGATCGTCGCTGCCGCTGTCATTCATTCTCTATGATTTTTGAGTGTCATTTGTTTGTTGGTTATCATTGTTATCAATGAGTCACCATTCTGGTTTTATTATTACATTGCTCTAGTCTCCAAATAAATTATTCTCTCAGACCACACAAATGACCTTAATATATAAGAAACTTGTAGAAGGAGAAAAAGGGGCAAATGAAAAAATAAAACATAAAAGTTCGATAAGAATTTCATGTGGAAAATACTATTGAAAGAACTCTAGAGTCTTTGACACCTAAGATTCTCATGCAAAGTAAACCACATGAAAAATTTCGTGACCAAAGATTTAGGTATGATACTTATTCTGAGATTCTCATTCTTCTTTAAGAGCAAGCTTATATAGTTAATTATATCTTAAGTAGTTAAAACTGCTTAATAAAAATCCTGATTAAGGTTAACATTTGTTCTCTACAAAGTTTTAAGTGTTAAGATCAAAGAGAGAAACGTCTACGTTCAATCTTAAAGGTAATAGATTTATAAGAATTTGGTACTACCCTAAAAGTTCTGTTTTGATTTGTTTTTGTCATTTTGTTTTGTTGTGTTTTATTTTTTTTTATTTTATTTTGTTTTTCCTATTTTGTTGTATGTCATGAAATCCGTTGTTCAAGTGTCATCCCAGTAAAATAAATTTAGCACATCCTAACAACATCTAAAGTAAATCTAAAGCGCACCTTGCCTTGTGTCTTCTAAAATTCTACAAAACAAAGTTAGCTTGAGAATATGTATTAACTTGTTGAATTTTTTATTTTTAGAAAACCAGGTCAAGATTTTTATGGCTATGTATTCCCGAGTTTTTCAGGGTATTCAGTTCTACTTAGTCCAAATAGTAATAAAATCAGGACAGAAAGATTCTTGTTAGCAACCACAGATTGCATCGTCCAAGAGATCTTCGTAGATCTGAACATTGGGGTTCATGTTGTGTTATGTGATCATTGTTCATTAATATTTCACTTAAATTTTAATATTTTTTCAGATTTAAGAGTTGAAAAATTTTAGGTTACTTGCGATTTATTAATTGATTAAGTTTTGTCCTTTTGTTGTTTATTTTAATTTTTGTTTGGGATGATCTAATCAAGATCCCATAGTTCCTTTGTTCTGGGTCATTATGTTTGTGGTTTGATTAGTCACAACTGACTGGAAGATAATTTGTTAATAGCCATAGGTTACCTCATTCAAAATATCTTGTAAAACCAAGTTTCTTTTTAGGGTTCAAGTTTAAATTTTAATGTCATTTAAAGTGAATTTTAGAACATTTATGTTTTAGAGTGAAATTTTTATTTGGTTGATTTTAAGTTTGTAGATTAAACTTAGATTTAGGTTCAATGTAAATTGAATCCTAAGCCTTTAGTTCAATTTGGGTTAAACCTAAGAGAGATTGGCTATGTTAAATATAGGGTTTAGGTTCAGTATAAGTTGATTTTGTGAAATATTGGTCAAGTATAATGTAGGTTAGACTTAGGGTTTAGGTTCAGTGTAGGTTGAACCCAAAAATAAATTGGTTAGGTTTGACCTAGGGATTAGGTTTAGTGTAAGTTGAACCTAAAAAAATTGGCTATGTTAAATATAGGGTTTAGATTCAGTGTAGGTTGAACATAAGATTTGAGGTGACTTAGGTTCAATTTAGGATGAACCTAAGGTTTAGGGAAATTAAGTTAAAATTGAGTTGAACCTGAGGTTTAGGTTAAGTCTAAATAGGCCGAGGCTTTAGGTAAAGGGGTTAAATTTAAGGATTGGGGTAAGCCTAATTTGGTTAAGGCTTATGGAAGGTTTATGCTTAATTTAATTGAAGCTTACATTAAACATAATAGGTTTAATATGAATTAGAATTAATTATGGTTTAGGGTTACTTAAGCTTTATTTAAGTAAGGCTTAAAAAATTAATTAAGTCTAATGTTGTTTAAACTTAATTAAGGTTTAAGGTTACTTAAACCTAATTTGAGTAAATCTTAAGAGTCCCAAGGTGAGGGAGCAGCTGCCGATGTTGAGTCGTACATACCGCAGTTTGTCAGTAGACCCTAACAGTTGTAGATTATCCCAAAGCTTGAATTGGAAAGAATAGAGAAGGTGGAAAAGCGGGTTTTCGAGTATTTCCAAAAGATACAGAGCAGATACATCAATATTTTGGAAGGCTTGGAGTTACATACAAATGTGTTCTCCAAGTACGAGCAAGAGCAGATTGTGCAATGTGTTTTCCACCTCAGAGCCTTGGGTTGCATTTGCCAATTGAGAAGGAAGACTTATTCAGAGCCTCAAAAGTGGATGTGAGGAAAAGGAAGAATAATAATACAATCTGGTTACTGCTAAAATTTTGCCAAAGACAGTGAAGGAAACTCGCCAGGAATAGTTATTCATGATCAGGTCGATCCGATGTCGGGACTGATAAAGAGAATGATCAAGCAAATGGTGTTGGCACGTGTTGCCTACTGATTTTTTGCCCAATAGCCGCATCATCAACAAATATGAAGAGGGCAACTGTATCTGACCTCACATAGATCACCAAGACTTCACAAGGCCCTTCTACACAGTGTCCTTTATTAATTAGTGCAACATAATGTTCAGAACGTACCACCAATTAGTTAGCTTAGTTGAATTCTGAGGGTCGGTAGAAATAACTTTTACTTTAGGTTTAGTCCTGGTGTTGAAGGGCAACGATGCAGATGTGGCCAAGCACTGCATTCCGACAGTTCCCTATCATAGGATCTCGATCACTTTCCAAAGAATGAGGGAAGGGTAGAGGCGTTTAAGTACGTGTCAGATCTACATCTAGAGAGCCTGCAGCCTTTTGAGAAGTAAGCTACATAGAGGTATCACACCTCTAATGCACACCTATACAAAATTATACTTCTGATGGTGGCTTATAAGGTGATGTTATTACATTTGTAGTTTACTAGACATACATGGATGAAAAGAAATGGTTGCCATTTTGAGAAATGATACAAAGAATTAGAGGATATCCACTCGGAATCAAAGTGTCTAAGTATGTTTTCCAGAAGATTGATGTTAGAAATCATTTTGGTATATTTCTATATATGTGGAATCACATGGTGTACTTCTTTAAGCAATTAAATGGAAATGAGCATGTTGTATTTTACTTTCAATTTCTGTGCAATTGACTATGACAGCCACTAACAGCCACTAAATTGAGCTTGGCTCGATTTATGTAATGTTGAAAAAAGAATGATATAAATGTAATGCTGAATAAATGACAATAAAATAAATTCATAAAATAAAAGAAAAAATGAAACAAACAAACAAGAAATGAGACAAGATGTGAAAACAACATAAAATTTTAAAACTTAAAAGAAAGAAAATATCTCAAATTCCAAACTCTCACAAAATCTCATGAACTTTCTACAATCTTCATGATCTTGAATATTCCATAATTCATTTCTCCGCGAGTCTCCATAGATTCTCACTAAATATCAGAAAACTTTCCTCCCTTCTTGAGTTGTAAAGTAGGTCTATAGACATTCCTTCTCAATTGAAATCAAAATCTTGAGGTCGGTACCTTAAATTTGATTCTCATTCCAGGTTGGTATGCAAATTCCAATTCCCATTTTGGGGTCAGTACACAAATTCTAATTCCCACCTTTCCGGGACAGGTATAAGATCATCTTAAATGAAGTAAGACATCCTATTCTCATCTCTTTGAGATGGTGTGAGGCCACTTTAAATAGATTAAGGCTTCTGATTCTCATCCTTTCAAGGTTGGTACCCTAATTCCAATTCCCATTTCTGGGTCAGTAACTAAATTTTGATTCCCACCTTTCAGGGATAGGTATAAGGCATCTTATTCTCATCTCTTTGGTGTAAAGTCACCTTAAATGGAGTAAGGCTTCTGATTCTCATCTTTTTGGGGTTGGTACCCAAATTTAAATCCTCATTACCTAAATTCTGATTCTCGCCTTTCTGAGATAGGTATAAGACCACCTTAAATGGTGTAAGGCATCCTATTATCATCTCTTCAAGATCGGTGTGAGGCCAGCTGAAATGGAGTAAGGCTTTGGATTCTGCTCCTTTCTAGGTTGGTACTGAAATTCCAATTCCCAATTCTATGAATCCCACCTTTATGAGATAGGTATAAGACCACCTTAAATGGAGTAAGACATTCTATTTTAATCTCTTTGAGATCATTGTGAGACCACCTTAAATGTAGTAAGTCTTTTGATTCTCATCCTTTTGGGGTTGGTACCCAAGTTCCATTTCCCATCTTGGGGTCATAACCTAATTTTAGATTCCCATCTCTTCAGATAGGTATAATACTAGCTTAAATGAAGTAAGGCATCCTATTCTAATCTCTTCAAGATGGGTGTGAGACCACGTTAAATGGAGTAAGGCATCCTATTCTCATCTCTTTGAGATCGGTGTGAGACCACCTTAAATTTATTAAGGTATATGATTCTCAAATCTACACTTCGAGATAGGTGTTACGCCACCTTAAATGGAGTAAGGAATCCTACTCTTATCTCAACATCGCTTGTCACCTCTTTAGATGAATGTGAGTCCCTATGCTTTGTCGACCGCCAAACATTGTATGTTTGTGCTTGTGGAAAATATATTTAATTTAATATCTCCTCTGAACCTTCCACTAACCTAATCCCTTTGCCCCCTCTCCTTACACCTCTTGAGGTTCCCTCTTTTTCATGTGAAACCCCTGTAGTGTGTTCTGAATTGGGAACAGCTGTTTTCCCAAAGACTAACTTTGACTCCTTTAAATAAGGATCATACTGACCTTCCTGCACTGCAGTCCAATATTAATAATGTTGTGGAGGATAACGTGGTTCAAAATTTGAACTTAGACCTAGAGGAAGAATGGCAGATCCATCAGTCCAAAAAGAAAAAGAAGTTGATTCATGAGCTGAAGCAAAGTGCTGCTACCTCTGGAGAACTCATGTCTAAAAGTTTGGAATCTCTTCCTAGAACAAAGAGGAGAAGAAAAATGATCAATGATTAACCTCCTTTGCTGTAATGTTAGGGGATTGGCACATCCTAGGTCCCTTAGCAGATTATTGCATCTAAATAGGATGTACAAGTTTTGGTGTATTGCTCTTCAGGAACTCATGGTTTCTAAGCACAAGGATAGAATCTTTAAAAAATTTCCTGGGTTTCATTTTGCTGCTAATTGTAACAATAAGATTTGGTTACTCTACAGGAAAGAAGTTACTTGGCAAATCCTTTTAGATCACCCTCAGTTTTTACATGTATCACTTTCTATGGCTGGCCACTTTGCTCATGCAACTTTTATCTATGCCACTAGTTCTTCTGCTGGGAGAGTAGAGCTTTGGAAGGAGCTTCTTAATCTGAGCCTAAATACCTCCTCAAAATGGCTGGTTTGTGGAGATTTCAATTGCATGACTTTCCCTGATGAAAATGTTGGAGGAAGACCTCCTGATATTAATAAAATGAACTTCTTCTTAGATAATATGCATA
>NW_018251396.1:0-9325 GCF_001263595.1 Phalaenopsis equestris | reverse complement strand
AGAGAGGTAGAGAGATAAGGAGAGAGACAGTGTAATAGAGGTAGGTGGTGAGTGAGGGGTAGAGAAGGAGAGCAAAAGGGATAAATGAGAGGTAGCTAAGAGAAGAGTAAGTAATAGAGAAGATAGAGATAGGAATGACTGAGGGAGAGCAGGACAAATAAGTAGAGATTGACAAAGGAGATAATAGATAGAGAGGGAGTTGGGAGATAGAGATAGAGAAAGTACGGAGAAATGAGAAAGAGAGATTATGAGAGCAAAAAAGATGGAGAAAGGGAGAGAAAGTGAGAGATGGAGGTGAGATAGAGAGAGGGAGAAAGCAAAATTAATAGAGAAGAGAGTAAAGAATGCAAGAGCAAGAAGTAGATAGTGAGAGAGAGCATGGGAGATAGAGAGAGGAAGGGAGAGAGGGGAAGTGAGAGAGAAGAGAGGTAGAGAGAGGAAGAGAGAGAGATAGTGAGTAAGGGATAGAGGGAGGGAGAGAGAGTGAGTAAACATAGAGAAGAGAGAGAGAGAAAAAAAGTAATAGAGATAAAAAGTGAGATAGAATAGAATGAGTGCTAGAGTGAGAAAGGAATGGTGCGAGAAAGCAAGAGAGGCAGAAAATTATAAAGAGATTAAGAGAGGGAGATAATTATATTGAAGAGAAAAAAGGAGAGAGAGAAATAAAAAGAGATGATAAAAAGAGGATAGAGTTAGGGAAGAAACAATAAAAGAGAGTGAGCGAGAGAGAGAGAGAGTAATGGATAGTAAGAGATTGAGTAAACGAGAGGAGAGGGGTGGGTTAAAGGTAGAGAGAAGAAATAGCGATAGAAAAGAGAGCAAGAGAACGGTAATGATAGTGAGAGAATGGTAGAGATAGCCTCTTCTTTACATGATAGCCTAATAGTAGTGAGATAGAGAGAGTGAGAGAAAAATGTAGAGGGAACAGAGAGTGAGGGAAGATGGAGCAAGAGAAAGAATGATAGAGGGAGAAAGAGCAAGAGGATTGGGAGGGGAAGAGGCAGAGATAGCAGGAGGGAGGGAGAGAGAGGAAGTGAGCTCAAGAGAGAGAGAGACCGAGCTAGAGAGATAGAGGGCATGCAAGGGTGTGAGATGGAGAGTAAGTGATAGATAGAGCGATGGAGACAGGGAGTTACATGTAGTAGAGAGTGTGAGCAAGAGAGAGAAAGATAGGTATTTAAAGGGAGAGATCAGGATGGATAAATAGAGAAAATTTTGATAGTATGTGTTTGAGAGAGAGAGAGAGTATGACAGAGTGTGTGTGAGTGAAGAGAGAACAAAAGAGAGATGTGAGAGAAGGGAGAGGGGTTGAGAGGTAAGGAGGGAAAGAGAGTGAGAGAGAGAAAATGAAATAGAGGGGGAGGGGAGAAATAGGGGAATAGTAGGGGAGTGAGAAATAAAGCAAGAAAGATGTAGAGATAGTGAGATGAGTGAAAGAGGGTTAGGTAAAAATAGAAGAATGTTTGTGGAAGAGAGAGAGTGTGTGTGAGATATTTCAAGAATAAGATAGCCTGAGAAATTTAGAGTGGGAGAGAGGGATATATTGAGAGAATAAGAGAAAGAGAGGAGAGAAAGAGAAGAGCGAGAGAAAGAGTGATAGAGGGAGGCAGAGAGACTGATCATGAGATATTGAGAGAGACAAATGTGAGAGTGAGAAGAAAGAGAGGTAAGATGGAATGAGAGGGAGGAAAAAACATATGGAATGAGATAAGGAGCGAGAGGCTGACAGATGGAGATACAAAAGGAGATAAAAAAGAGCAAAAAAAGAGAGGTAGGTGTGATAAATATGGAAGAGAAAGAAAGGGATGGATGGATAGAGGGAGAAATAATAAGTGTAAGAGCAAGGGAGAGAGATTGAGATAAAGAGAAAGAGAGAGAGAAGACAATGTGAGAAATGGTGTGTGAGATAGAGAGCAAGAGAATACTATAGAGGGAAGAGGGAGTGACGGAAGATAGAGAGATAAATAGAGTGAGAAATAGATAGAGAGGGAGGAAAAGAATAAGTGTGAGTAAAAGAGCAAGAACAACAACTAAAAAGTTGGGAAAGAGAGAATAAGATAGAAATAGAGAAAACTAAGAGGACAAGTGAGTGGGAGCAGGAGCAAGAGAGAGAGGGATAAAGGTAAAGAGTAAGGTGAGAGAGAGGATAAGTGAAAGAGAGAGAACAGAATAAAAGAAGAAGTGGGCAAAATGGAAAGAGAGAATAAGATAAATATAGAGGGCAAAAGAGAGATAGTAAGAGGTAGAGTGGGAGTGAGAGAGAAGGGGAAAGTGTGAGATAGAGAGATAGAGAGCAAGCGATAAAGATGAGAATGGGAGGTAAATATTAAAAGAGAAGTGAGTAAGTTAAAAATAGAGAGAAAGTGAGAAATAATGAGAGATAGATGAGGGCAAATAGAAGAGGAAATGATTAAGAGAAAGTGGGTGAGAGGGAAGGAGGGGAAGAAAAAATCTCACTCCCTATCACTCCCTCACTCTCTCTCACTTGCTCTCTCACTCGCTTGCTCTCTTTTCCACTACCCCATATCTCTCTCTTCCATTCCAACCCTCAAACATTCTCATCCTACGTCCCTCTTTCTCCCCCTCTTTATCCCCCATCCTCTTTTTATTTCCCTCTCCTTCCTTTCCTCTGCTCTCTTTATCTTCTTCAGACCATTCTCTCTCTCCCACCCACTTTTGCTCTCTCTATCTCTCCTGCTCTCTCTCAATCTCTCTCACTCTCTCTCTCTCTTTCTCCTTCTCTCCCTCTCTTTCTCTTTCCATCTCTCCTTCTCTCCCTCTATTTCTCTTGCTCTTCCTCTATCACTCTCTTTCTTTCATCTCTCTATCTTCCCTCCTCCCTCCCTCACTCCCACTCTCCCTGTCTCACTCTCCCTCTCTCTTTCACATCCATTATCTCTTTATCTCCCTCCATCCTTCTCTTCTTACCTCTCTTATCATCTCTCTCACTCTATCTTCTTTCTCTCTTACTATTTGTCACTCTTTTTTTCTCTCTCCCTCAACCTCTCTCTTTCAAGCCCCCTTTTTCATTCTCTGTCGCTTTCTCTATCTCTCCCTCATTCCAACCCTCAGACGTTCGATCCCCACATTCATTTTTCTCCTCCTCCCTATCTCCGTTCCTCTCTCTATTTCCCTCTCCTTCCCTTCTCTACTCTCCCTATGATCTCTCATACATTTTTTTCCCTCTCAACCTCCTTCATTATTTAATTTTTCTTTTATTTAAATCTCTCTCTCTCTTCCTCTCCTTTTATTTTTCTTTCGAGATTTATTTCTATCTTTATTTCTTCTTCTCTTATTTCTCTGTCTCTCTTTCTTTAATTTCATTTTTCGCTTTCTTTCACTTGCTCTCCCTCAGTTACTCTTGCTCTCCCTCATCTCTCCCACAACACTCCCTTGCAATCTCTACCTACTTCTCCCCCTTTCTATCATTCTCTCTCTCTGTCTTACCTCAATCTTTTCTTCCATCTCTCCCACTCCCACTCTATTTTCCATCCCTATATTTCTCTCTTTCCCTTTCTGACACTCCCTTCCTCCCTCCATAACTTACACACTCTCTCCCACACTCTCTTTCATTATGTCTGACTGTACCCCTCTTTTCTCTTTCAACATACTTATCATAATCTCTCTATCCTTTCTTTTCTCCCATATCTGCCTTACCTCTCCACATTTTTCTCTCCTTTTTTACCCTCCCTCTATCTCTCCCCACTATTTACCTCTCTCATGTCTCTTTCATCTCTCCATCTCCCTATCTCAGTCTCTTTCACTTGCTTGTTCTTTCTATCTCTCTCACATTCTCCCTCCTTTGCACTCTTGCTCTATCTCTTACTTCTCTCTTTACTTATCATCTCTCTCACTTAGCCTCTTCACTCTTTCTCCTTCCCTCCCATAGTCTCACTCTCTTTGTCTCACTCTCCCTCCCTCCTTCACTTTCTTTATCTCTTTATCTCACTCTCCCTTCCTCCCTCTCTTCTTACCTCTCTCCCTCTCTTATCATCTCTCTCACTCTATCTTCTTTCTCTCCCACTCTCTATTACTCTCTCACTCTATGTCACTCACTCTTCTCTCTCTCCCCATCTTTCTCTTTCTTGCCCTCTCCCCTACTCTCTCTCTCTTTCTCAATCTCTACCACAGTTTAACCCTCAAATGCTCCCTCCTTACATCCCTTTTTTCCCCCTCTCTATCTCTTTTTCTCTCTCTCTCTATCCATCTACTTCCTTCTCTACTCTCTCTACCATCTCTCATACATTTTCTCTTATCTTTCTATCTTCACCTCTCATATTATCTCAATCTCTTTCATTCTTTCTTCTCTCTCTTCTTTAACTCTCTCTCACTTTCTCACCCTTTTCTTTCACTTTCCCGCTCTATTACCATCTTTCTATCTCTTCCTCTATCCCAAGTTATCTATCCCTCATCTTCTCCATCTCACCCTTCTCTCTCACCCACTTTCTCCCTCTCTCCTTCTCCTTCTTTCTCTCACACCTTATTTGCTATCACTCTATCCTTCTATCTCCTTCTCTCTCCCCCTCACTTATCCAATCTTGAGAGCTCTTTATCACTTATCCCATTTCTCACTCTCTCTCACCTACTCTTCCTCACTCGCTCTCACTCTCTCTCATCTCAGGCAACCCCTCTTTTATTACTCTTTACCTATCTCTCCCCTTCTATTTTTATTTTTATAGTCTATTCCTCTCCATACTTATCTTATTCTCTCTCCACCCTCACTCTCTTCCCATCTCTCCCCTACCTTTCTCTATATCAATCTCCATTTTTATCCCTCTCTTTATCTACCTCGCTCCATCCATTTTTCTCTCTCTTTATCTCTCTCTCTCTTTCGTTGCTCTCACCCACTTTTCCTCTCTCCTTATATCTCTCTCTCTTCTCTCCACGATCTCTTCTCTTTTATGTATCATTTCTCCTTTTTCGATCTACTTTCTCTTTATATCTCTCACTTCCACTCTCTCTATCTCCTCCCTTGTGCTTTCACTCTCTTACTCTCTCTATAACCTTCCCCCTCCTATTCCTCTTGCTCTATCTTCCTTATGGTCTCTCTCTCTCTCTCCTTCCCACCCTTCATCACTCACTCTCACTTATCTCCCTCCCTCTCTCTCTCTCACTTCTCCTATTTTTATAGCAATACTCACCCTCCCTCTATCATATTCTCTAGCTCCTATGCTCACTCACTCGCTCTCTTCTACTCTATTCTTTCTCTCTTTGATCTTGCTACTCTTTTTTCTTTCTATTATTTATCTTTGTCCCTTTTTCTCCCACCTTCCCTCTTGCTTTCTCTCTCTCTCACTCTCACTTACTACTATCTCTCAATTTCTATATCTTCCTCCCTCCCTCACTTCCTGACATTATTTTTCCTCTCTCTCCAACCCTCTTTTGATTTCTTTCTCTTTATCCTTGCACTTCCTCTCTCTAATTCTCTCTTGCTTTGTCTCTCTTTCATCTCTTAGTCTCCCTTAATCCCTCTCTCTCTCTTGCTCACTATTCTCTATCTCTTATCACCCTATCACTCTCCTTCCTCTCTCTTTTCATCTCACTCTCTCCATTCTTTCTCTTCCTATCTCACCAACTTTCTTGGCTCTTCTTTCTTTCTCCTCTCCCCCCTCTCTCTTGCACTCTTACCCTTTCACTCACTCTTACTTTATCTCTTGCTCTTACTCTCTTCTCTCTAGCTCTCTCACTCTTGCCCTTCTTTCACTCACCTCTCTGCATCATCCTCTCTCAAACTTTCTCTCTCCGCACCTCTCTCTTCCCTCCACTCTCTACCTCAAATCCTCTCCCTCTCTCTGCTTTGGTCTCTCTCCATTTCTTATTCTCTCTCTTTCTCACAAGCTTTATCTTGCTCTCTCCCTCTCATTCTTTCCCTATCTTTCTCGCTCTCTTCTCTTTTGTGTCTTATTTGCTTACTCTATTTTACTCTCTCTTCTCTCTCATATGTTTCTATATCCTAACCAACTCTTTTTATCTCTCATTCATCTCTTTCTTTCTAGACCCTCCTCTCATTTATCTCTTCATCTCTCCCTCACACACTCTCTCTCCCTCTCCATTTCTTTCTCTCTCATTCCTCTCTTCTTCAATTTCTCTCTTCTCTAGATCTCTGTTTTGTTCACTCCTTCACAATCTTTCTCTTCATCCCTTTTACTTCATCATCATCTCTCTAACTCACTTTCATTTATTATTTCTCTCCCGCTCTTTCTATTTCTTGCTCCCCTCTTACACTTTGCTCTCTCTCTCAAATTCTTATCTCTCTTCCTTCCTCTCTCTCTCCCTTTATCCCTCTCTCCTCCCACACTCTCTCCCTCTCACTCTTTCTCCCACTTTGTTTCTCTTTTGACCTCCCTGCCTCCCTCCTTCTCACTCGCTTGCCCTCTATCCCTTTATCTCCCTTTCTCTCACCTTTCTCAAACAATCTTCTCTAAGTCGCTTTATCTCTTTTACTCTCACTATCTCTATTGCTCGTCTCTTTCGATCACTCCCACTCTTTTGCTTTCACCCTCATTCTCTCTCCTTTTTCTCTCTCTCCCTCCCTTTTTCTAACTCCCTTTCTCCCCCTCACACCTGGCCTCCATCTCAATTTGTTCCTAAGATTTCTTTTTTTTCCTCTTCCCCATATCTTTTCCATGAGCTCGATCTTTATCAATCTTCCTCTCTCTCTCTCTCCTACGATCTTGCTCTATCACTCTCCCTCCCTCTTTCTTTTTCTTTCTCTTATATTATAACTTCTCTCTTTCTCTTTCTCTCTCTCTCATTTCTACTCATCTCTTACTCTATCTGCCTCTTTCTTTATCTTTTACTTTCTGTCATCTCACTCTCTCTGCCTCCTCTCTATATCACTATCTCACACTCTTCCTCTGTCTCCTCTCTCTAATCTCTTTATCATGTTTCTTTATCTGACTCCTTCCCTCTCTTCATTTATCTCACTTACTCTCAATTTTCTCTATTTTTTTTTGTGCTCTCTCCCCTTTCTTATATCTCTTGCATTATCAACCTCTTTATTCCCTTATCCTCGTTCTTTCTCTACACTCCATCCCTCCCTCCCTGTTTCCTCACTCATTTTTTCTTTCTCTCTAGCTTGCACTTTTATATTTCTATCCCTCTCTCCAACCTCCTTCCCTGCTTTCTCTCTTTCTCTCATAATATCTCTATTTTCTCTCTCACTATTTTTCTCTTCCTCTACATCCTTTGTGCTCTCTCTCCCTTCACCTTTCTACTGCACACTCTCTCTCTCTTTGTCACTCCCACTCTCAGTCCCAATTTATCTCTCTACCTCTCTTAGACCTCCTTTATCTAACTCTCTCTCTCTTACACTCCCTCTATCTTCGTATATGTTGCTCTCTCTTTCTCTCTCCCCCTACCCTCTTTTCCTTCTCTCTTACTCTATCTCTCTTCTCTCTTCATCTTTCTCCCTCGCTCTCCCTCTTACTCTCCCTGTCACTCTCATGCTCTATATCCCTCACACCCTCTAGTTTAATCTCTCAATCAATCTCTCTTTCCTTTCATTCCTCGCTCTTTCTCTCTAGAATTGAGAAGAGAGAGCGAGGAAAGAAGAGAGGGAGGGGAGAGGGAATAAAGTAGGATGAAGGGTGTGAAAAAGAGAGTATAAGAGCTGTGATGAGAGGGAGAGAAAGTAAGAGGGAGAGAGTGAGGAATGTAGAGAGAGAAAAGTGTGTGAGATAAGAAAGTATGAGAGAAGAAAAGAGTGAGAGAGAATGAAAGAAAGTTGAGAGGTGATAGGGAAGGAGAGACAAAGAGAAAGATAAGAAAGAGAGAGTGAGTGAAGATGAGAGATGGTAAGAGAGAAGAGAGAGGGTGAGAGACAAGGAGGATGGTTTGCGATAGAGGGAGGGAGGGAACAAGGGAGGAATACAGGGAGTGATAAAGGGCAAGAGAGAGGAGAGTGAGAGAAGGAAAGAGATGGAGAGAGAGTGAGACAGATTAAAAGAGAGTGAGAGATATAAAGAGTGAGGTGGAGAGAGTAGAATATAAGAAGAGAGTGTGCTGAAATAGTGAGAGATCGTGATAGAGGTAGAGTGAGGGAGATATAAGAATGGAGAGTGAGTGAGAGAGGGAGAGAGAAATGTGCGAAGAGGAAGAGTGAGAGGGAGGGAGAGGGACATAAAGTGAGAGACAGATATATGGGATTGGAAAGGAGAGAGATATATGGGAGAAGTGAGTGAGAGAGAGACAAAGCATGAGTGAGAGAGAGAGAGAAATAGTGAAAAGGGTGACAGAGATAATAAGATGACAGATTAAGAGAGAGTTGGGTAAAGAGGAAAAAATGTCAGAGAAAGAGAAAGAAATAGAAAATAGTGTGTGAGAATGAAAGATATAAATAATGAGCTTGTTTGAGGGGAAGATAGAGACGAAAGTAGAAAAAAGAGAGGCAAAGAGAGAGAACAAGAGAAAGAGTGGGGAGATAAATAGCTAATGATAGAGGATGGGAAAGAGCAAGGACAAAGTGAGTATATTGAGGGTGAGAGAGGTGTAATAAAGGTATAGAGATAAGGAGAGAGATGGTGTAAGAGAGGTTAGGTGGGGGAGTGAGAGGTAGAGAAGGAGAGCAAGAGGGAGAAATGAAATATAGATAAGAGAGGAGTGAGGGATAGAGAGGATAGAGATAGGAGTGAGGGAGGGAGAGCGGGACAAATAAGTAGAGATTGATAAACGAGATAATAGATAGAGAGTGAGTTGGGAGATAGAGATAGAGAAAGTAGAGAGAAAAGAGAAAGAGAGATTATAAGAGCAAAATAGATGGAGACAGTGAGAGAAAGTGAGAGATGGAGGTGAGATAGAGAGAGAAAGAGAAATTGATAGAGAAGAGAGTAAAGAATGCGAGAGCAAGAAGTAGATTATGAGAGACATCATGAGAGATAGAGAGAGGAAGGGAGAGAGGGGAAGTGAGAGAGAAGAGAGGTAGAGAGAGGAAGAGAGAGATAATGAGTAAGGGATAGAGGGAGAGAGAGAGAATGAATGAACATAGAGAAGAGAGAGAGAAAAAATAATATTGATAAAAGAGATAGAATAGAATGAGTGTTAGAATGAGAAAGGAAGAGAGCGAGAAAGCAAGAGAAACACAAAGTTAGATAGAACATAAAGAGAGAGATAAAGAGAGTGAGATAATTATATTGAAGAGAAAGAGGGAGCGAGAGAGGGAGAGGGACCTAGAGAGAAATAATGAGATAAGATAGAGTGAGGGAAGAAAGAGTAAAAGAGAGTGAGAGAGAGAGAGAGAGAGCAATGGATAGTCAGAGATTAATTGAACGAGAGGAGAGGGGTGGGTTAAAAGTTAGAGATGGAGAGAGGGAGAGAGAGTGTGTGT
>NW_018251395.1:6849-8314 GCF_001263595.1 Phalaenopsis equestris | reverse complement strand
CAAATAGAGAAGGGATGGCCGGAGAGAGCTAGACTGAGGTAGAGAGTGCAAGCTAGAGGTGAGAGGTGGTTGTGAAGGAGGGAGGGAATAAAAGAGAAGGTCAGTCATAAGGGATTTAAATTTAGGAGAAAAGAGATAGAGAGGGAAAGTAAAAATGAAGTGATGAAGGGGAGAAATTCAAATAGAGAAGGGATGGCCGGAGAGAGCTAGACTAAGGTAGAGAGTGCAAGCTAGAGGTGAGAGGGGGGTGTGAAGGAGGGAGGGAATAAAAGAGAAGGACATGCATGAGAGATTTAACTCTCTTGCTCTCACTCTCTCTCATAAAACTTCTTCTTTATCCTCTCTCACTTTCTCTTACTTTTTGCGTTTCTCTCTAATTCTCTCGCTCACTCATTCTCTTTGAGAGACGGAGATGGAGGAAGAGAGTGAAGTTTGAGAGAGTTAGGGAGGTTTATTGTATGGGCAAGAGAGATAATGAGTGAGGGAGCCAGGGAAGAGTGAGAAAGGGAGAAAGAGGAAAAGAGCAAGTGAGAGAGAGAGATAAAGCAATTGAAGGTGAGAGAATGAAAGTAAGGCTTGTAAAGAGTGAGGGATGAAGAGATAGAGAAATAAGGAGGCAGAGAGAGTAAGATAGATTAAGAGAGAGAGAGCACATGAGGGAGATGGAGTAATGAGAGATATAAAGAAGTTAAAAAGAAGAAGAAATAAATAGGAAAAAAGAGAGATTGAGAGAGAAAGAGAGAGGTAGAATGAGGGAAACATGAGGAAGATAGAGTAAGAAGAGAGAAGGAGAGAGAGTAGAGAAATTATGTGAAGTGGCTCACTCTCTCTTTCCCATTATCTCTCTTTAACTCTCCCTTTCTCTCTCTTTAACTCTCTCATTAAGAAGAAGGCAGGGGAAGGGGAAGGGGAAAGAGAGAGAGAATGCGGGAGATTGAGAGGGACATAAAGAGAAAGTTGGAGAGAAAAATGAAATGAAACAATGGGAGAGTGTGTGTGAGAGAGATAATGAGAGACACAGTGAAAAAAATAGCAAGTGGCCCTATCCCACTCACTATTAGCATTTTTTCTCTCAATCACTCTCTATTTATTTATTCCCTATCTCTTCCAACTCTTCTCATTTTTGCCTCTCTCCTCTCTCGTTGTCCCTCTCTCATTTTCTTTCCCTCTTTCTCTCTAGATAGATCGATAGAGAGTGCTTGTGTGTGTGAAAGACAGAGAGGGTGAGAGAGGAAAGTGAGATTTTGAGAGTGAAGCAAAGAGAGAGAGAGAGAGAGAAAGCAAGAGATAGATGGAGAAGAAATGATGGAAGAAGAGAGGGAGGGGCAAGAAGGTAGGGTGGAAGAGAGAAAAGTGCAGTAGATAGTGGGATAGAGAGAGAGAGAGAGGTCGAAGGATAAGAAGATAAATAGAGATGAGGGAAGAGAAGGATAGAAATTTAGAGGGCGAGCTAGTGAAGAGCAAT
>NW_018251395.1:3482-6028 GCF_001263595.1 Phalaenopsis equestris | reverse complement strand
AAAAAAAGAGATAGAGAGAATGAGAGAAGAAGAGAACATAAGAGAAAGAGAGAGAGTTAGGAGGGAGGTAGAATTAGTGTAAGAGAGATATGGAGAAATATAGAGCAAGTAAGAAACATTAAGAGAGAGATTGAGAGATAGAGTGAAGAGGGAGGGTGTGCAGGAGAGAGATAAAAGAGGAATTAGATGTGTGAGACACTGAGAGAAGATAAGAGATAGAGAAGAGAGGGAGAGGAGTTGGAGGGAATAAGAGAGTTATTAAGATTTTGAGAGGGAGACTTTCATTCTCTCCTTCTTCTCTATTTCTCTCCCTCTCTCCCTCTTTGTTTTTCTCATTCTCCTTGTCGCACTTTAACTCTCTCATTCTCTCTCTCATGTGCTCTAACTCTCTCTCACTCTAGCACTTTCACACACTCTCTCAGAGGGAGCTATCTTCCAATCCCTCACTCCACACACACGGTATGTCTCACTGGAATGAGAGAATGAAGATAGGGAGAGAAAAAAAATTTAATAAGGTGGGGTTGTAGAATGTGACCAAGAAAGAGACACGTTGAGATAGAGAGAATGAAGAGAAGTGGGCAAGCAAGAGCAACAGAGAGTAGGAGATAGATAAAAGGAGAAAGAGGGAGTGATAAAGAGAAGAATGAAAGAAAGAAAAGAGAGAGAATGAAAATAAAGAGCAGGAGAGAAGTGGAGAGTGAGGTAAGAGAGACAGTAAGAGAGAGGAATAGATAGTGACGTAAAGAGAGTAAAAGAGAGATTAAACAGGAAAGAGAAAGTGAGAGTGAACAAGAGAGGGGGGAGTTAGAGAGGGAGAGAAAGAGAGGCCATATACCTTCAACTCTCTCAAACTTACATTGAGAGTGAGAGAGAGTTGGGAAAGTGAAAGCAATAGAGGGAGAGAGAAAAGAGCAAGAAAGAGAGAGAGAGGAGAAATAGAGAGAAAGGGAGGGAAGTGGGAGAAAATGAACAAACGAGATAGAAAATGAAGGAGAGAAAGTGAGAGAATAATGGACCATTGTCTTCCTTTCCCTCTTTTTCTTTATCTCTCTGTCATCCTCTTCTCCCATCATTTCCCCTCCCTCCCTGTAACTCCCTCTCATTATCTATCTCCCTATCCTTCACTTACTTTCAGCCTCCCTTCAAAACTCTCACCCTCACCCTCTTTCTCTCTCTCACTCTCTCACTCTCTCTCACACACACTCTCAGTGTCTCTCTATCCTTTTCAACCTCTCCACCTTTTTTCTTACTTCTTTCTCTCTCTTTATCTACAAGTTAAAGGGAGCAAAAGAAAATAATGGACCAAGACAGGGGGAGAAAGAGGAAATGAGTGAGGGAAGGTGGGCGAGGCAGCAAGAGCATATGAGAGAGAAGGGAGAGGAGATGGTGGATAGGTTGATAGTTTGAGAAAGAAAGAGGGAGCTATATTCAAATCACTCACTCCACACACAAGCTATGTCTCGTTGGATTGAGAGAATGAAGATAGGGAGAGTGAAAAGAGGTGGGCAAGCAAGAGCAACAGAGAGAGTGGGAGCTAGATAAAGGGAGAAAGAGAGAGTGATAAAGAGAAGAGTGACATAAAGAGAAGAGAGACAATGAGAATAAAGAGCGGGAGAGAGGTGGAGAATGAGGTTAAAGAGAAAGTAAGAGAGAGGGGATAGATAGAGAGGTAAAGAGAGTAATAGAGAGATTGAACAAGAAAGGAAAGGTGAAACTGAATAAGAGAAGGGGAAGTTAGAGAGGGAGAGAAAGAGAGGCCATATACCTTCAACTCTCTCACGCTTCTATTGAGAGTGAGAGAGAGTTGGGAAAGTGAGAGAAATAGTGGGAGAGAGAAAAGTGCAAAAAAGAGAAAGGGAGAAGAGAAAGAGATAGATAGGGAGGGGAGAGGGAAGGTAAGAGAAAATGAACAAATAAAATAGAACATGAAGGAGAGAAAGTGAGAGAGAAACAAATATAAAAACAACAAGAGGAAGAGCAATAGTGAGGGATTGGGAGAAAAGGATAAAGAAAGAGAGAGAATGAGAAACAAAGTAAAAGGGGGAGGGATAGAAAGCAAGAAGGAGAGATATTGTGAGAGAAAAAAGAGATAAAGAGAAATGCGAAAGAGAGAGTGAAGAAGAGAGTGAGAGGTTGTGAGAGAAAGCAAGAGAGAGATAGGGAAAAGATAAAGAGAAAGAGCAGAGAACCAACAAAGAAAGTGGGAGCGATTGAGGGAGAGTGAGATAGAGGGTGAGTAAGATATAAAAAAAGGGGGGAGGGAGCTTGAGAGAGATTGAGTGTAGAGAGGGAGGGAGAGGGAGTCAGAGAGAGCAAGAAAGAAAAGCAAAAGTAGGGATAGTGTGAGAAGAATGAGAGAGAGAGGGAGGTTCTTTCTGTCACTCTCTAAAGATTTCTATCTTGCAATCCCTTACTCCCTCTCTCTTATCTCTCTCACACTCTCCCTCTCTCTACGACGAGATGCGTACTCGTACTTTTGAAATTTACTATTTAGTATTGAAGTAGAAATACTTTTAACACAATCTCTCTACCCTCTTTTGCCTCTT
>NW_018251395.1:0-3366 GCF_001263595.1 Phalaenopsis equestris | reverse complement strand
ACCTTTCTAGCTCTCTCACACTCTCTCTCCTTCCCCCATCTCCTCTCCCTCCCTTCCCTCTCTCATTGTCTATTTTTCTCTCTTTTTTACTCTCTCTCTTCTCTACCCTCCACTCTCTCTTACCCTCCCTCCCTTTATCCCTCTCCTTATTCTATAATCCTCACTTCTTTAGCTATCTCTTATCTCTCTCTCACTCTGTCTCACTTCCTACCTCTATTATCTATGATGTAGAATTAGGGAAAAATAGATAGAGAGAGAGAGATAAAGATGTAGTGAAGAGAGGGAGGGGAAAAAGGTAGAAAGAGAGTGGAAGAGAGCGAGGTTGTTAGTATGAGAGAGATGGAGAGTGAGAGAAAGGAATAGAGAAAGATAAAGAGAGAAACAGTGAGAGATAGAAAAAGAGAGAGCCGTTGATAGAGGGAGAGAGAGCAAAAAGAATGTATGTAAAGGAGAGAGCAACCAAAAGGAGGGAGGAATATTTCTATCTAACCCTTTCTCCCTCCCTCCCTCTATCCCTCTTCATCATTTCATCATTTACAAACCACAATATCTCTTGCTTTCTCTCTATGCCTTCAATGTCCTCATCATTCACTCTCTCTCTCCTCTCCCTCTCTTTCTCTCTCTTTCTCTTTGCTTCGCTCTCAAAATCTCTGAATTTCCTTTCTCACTCTCTCCCTCACACACCAGAGAGTAGGGAGGAAGAGATGACAAGAGTGAGAGAGAGAGAGGGAATAAATAAATAGAAAGTGATTGAGATAGGCTCCCTCGCTCTTTACTTCACTCTCTCTCATTGTCTCTCTCACACACTCTCATTATTTCATTTCGTTTTTCTCTCCAACTTTCTCACTATGTTCCTCTCACTCTCTCTAATTCTCTCCCACTTTCCCCCTCCATTGCATTCTCTCTTTGCGCTATTTAGAAAGAGGGAGAGAGAGCTAAAGAGGGATAATGGGAATAAGAGTGAGAGATACTTACATGCTATCTCTTCTTACACTTTCTTCATCATGTTTCTCTCATTCCATCTCTCTCTCTTCTCTCTCAACCTCTATATCTTTTACATATTTATTTCTTTTTTTTTGCTTCTCTTCTTTATATCACTCATCATTCTATCTCCCTTATGTTCTCTCTCACTCTTCATTATTCTCTCTCTCTATATCCTTATCTCTATCTCTCTTCATCTTAACCTTTATTCCTCCATCTATTTCTCTCTTTATCCCTCACTCTTTTCAAGCCTTCCTTTCACTGTCTCACCTCCATTTTCTTTATCTCTCTCACTCTCTCTGACGTGCTCTTTTCCTCTCTCTCCCCCTCCCACTTTTCTCTTACTCCCTCACTCATTCTGTCTCATCAATACTATAAACCTTTTGAACTCTCTCACCCTTCTCTATCATCCTCCATCTCTCCCTTAAAGAGCACGAGTGAGAAAGAGAGAATTAGAGAGAAAGAGAACGGGATAGAAAGAAAGGCAGTGAGTAAGAGAGGGTGGGAGAGAACAAAGAGGAGGTTATATAAGAGAAAATGAGAGCGAGAGAGTAATATCTCGTGCTTGTCTCTCTCTTTTATTCTCTTCCCGCTTCACACCCCCTCTCACCTCTCTCTTGCACTCTCTGCCTTAGTCTAGTTCCCTCCCTTTCCATCTTATCTCTTTCTCTTCTCCTCATTCTGTCTTTTTCTCTTCGACTCCCTCTCCAACCATCCATCCTCTCTTTGACTTTCTCTCACTTCATCACTTCCATTTTCCGTTCCCTCTATCCCTTTTCTCTTAAATACTCTTCCTCTTCTCACTTTTTCATGATATAAGAGAGGGATGGAGAAGAGGGGAGGGAGAGAGAGAGACAAAGATAGCATGTGAGTGTTACTTCCTCTCTCAATCTCTCTTCCTCTCCCTCTCTTGTGCTATTAACCTGTACTCTCTCTTTTTCTATCTTGTTCTCTCTTACCCCTCCCTCTTGTTCTCTCTCTCACCTCTCCCTCTCTATCTCCTTCTCGCCCCCTCTCCCTCTCTCTCTCTTTCTAATCTCCCTTGTGCTATCTCTCTCTTTTTCTGAACCACCCTCTTCATTCTCTTACCTTATTTCTCATTCCTGTCAAGAGAGATAAAAAGAGTAGTAAGATAGAGAGAGAGAGAAAATAGAGGGAGAAAGAGAAAATAAGAGACAAAGAGATATAGATAAAAAAGAGAAAGTTAGAGAAGAGAGTGAGAGAATGGAGAGATAGAGAGAGATCTCACTTTCTCTAGTGTGGGAGAGAGCAAGAGAGATTTGAGTGAAAAAAAGAGGCTGAGAAGGAGTGAGATAGAGAGAGAGTTCCATGGTATGAGAGAGGTTAGTGGTATAAGAGAAAGCTACAAACTTGGTGAGGGAGGGACAGTTAGGGTGTGGTGGGAAAGAGAGAGGATAGGTAAGAGCCAGAGAGAGATGGAAGGAATGAGAGAAGAGAGCATGAGAAGGAGAGAGGAAGTGAGAGAGAGTTAGATAGGGATTTGGAGATAAGTGAAAACTAAGAGAGGTAGAGAGACTAGGAGTGAAAAATAGAGTAGGAAGAGAGTGACAGATTAGTAAGAGAGAGAAAAGAAAAGTGAGAGTGAAATTCGGAGAGACACACTCTCTCTATCAGCATATCTCAATCATTTCATTCTCTCTTCAGCTCTCTCATTTTCTATCACTCTTTATCTCTCTTGATCACCTCGCTCGCACTCTCTACCTCTCGTCATCCCTCTCTCTTTCTCTCACTCTTGATAGAGAAGGAGAGATTGCTCTCTTTGCTTGCTCTCTCTCTCTCTCCCTTTCTATAGCTTTTTTGCTTATATTTTTCTCTCCCACTCTCTAGCTTCCTCTCTCTTATCATGCTCCTCTCTCTTCTCTTCTCTTCTCTTTCTCTCTATCTCTTCACCCTCTCTTCTCACTCTTGTCATCACTCTCTCTCACTCACGTCACTCCTCTCCCTCTCCCTCTCTTCTCTCTTCTATCTCTCCCCTTTTCCTGACTCATGTTATATTTTTTCATTTTCTCTCTCATTCTATAACCTTACACTTCTCTATTAGCTCATTCCCATTTACTCTCTCACCCTGACTCACTCTCCCTCTCTTCATCATTCTCTCTCCTTCTCTCGCTTCACCTCTCTGTCTCTCTTGCACTTTCTCTCCTTGCTTCGTCATTGACTTTTTTAAACTCTCTTTCTCACTTTTCTCTCTCCATTCATACTCTCTCTCATCCTTCAAAGCTCCCCAACTCTCATCCTATCTTTCTTACGCCTTCTATCTTCTCTCTCTAATTATACATCTCTCACTATCTCTTCTCTCCTCTTTTCTCTCTTAATCTATTATTTATCATTTTTTTGCTCTCCCACTCCTGCTCTCCCACATGC
>NW_018251394.1:30998-35086 GCF_001263595.1 Phalaenopsis equestris | reverse complement strand
CAGAGAAGTTTAATTTTGGGTTTTGGCCACTTGGGATTCTCTTGGGCTGGCTGTTTCCAGTGGCTGAGCTGGTGGTTGGCCAGGGTTAAGTCGCTTATGGGCTCAGGGAGGCCAAGGGGTGGCTAATGATGGTTAACTCTTAATGGTAAGTGATGTTGGCCAAGATAATCAAGTTTAGGCCAAAAATGGGATGAAATTTATTAAATCAAGGGACCATTGGTCCATAGCTCATGTAGGGTGGGCTAGGTGCCTAACCTAGTCACTGAGTCCAAATGGTGGTTGTAGTGGCATTGGTTTGATCAATTTGGTTTGGTTTGGTCAATTTTGATGCATGGGTTCAATTTTGGTCATTTTGGCTTGAAGTTGATTTTAGATTGGGCTAGTCATGACATTGGACTCAATTGATTGATCAAAATGATATAGATGATTGTCACAATGATTTTAGGAAAGATTTGGAGTGATTTTGAATTGATTTGGAAGTTCATATTGAAGTATTTTGACTCATGGTCAATTTTGGGGGTGTTGGGTTAAACTTGGGCCCAATTAATGGTTCAAATTGGTCCTAATAATTATCATGAAGAGTTTTTTTATCAATTGAGTGGAAATTTTAGGGTTATGGTGTTCAAATTGGTTGAATTTGGGGACATGGCCAATTTAAGGCAAAATTGGGGTTTTTGGTCCAAGGATTTTGGGTAAAATTGAGGCTTGACTAAGCCCAATTGAAGGTTCAATTTGATGTGGGAGATTATAATGAAGAGATTTGAATATCAATTGGGTGGAAATTTTGGGGTCATGGAGTTCAATTTGGTGGAATTTGGGGATCTGACTAATTTGGGGCAAAATTGGGGATTATGATCCAAGTTGATTTTGAGTGAAATTTAGGCTTGAAAATGACCAATTGAAGTTTCAATTTGATGGGGGGAAGTGTTGTAAAGATTTAATGATGCAAAATTGGGGCCATTGGATAAATTTGGGGGTTCAATTGAGAGAGATTTTGGTTTTGGGTCAAATTAGCGCTTTTTTATTTGGGTTAAAATTGGATTCAAATGTTGGTCAATTAGGCTTGTATTTGGTTTCAATCAAGCTTAGACATGACGAATTTTAGTTTGGAATTGAAATTGGGAAAGATTAAGATCAAATTGGTGGACATTGGGGGTGGATTGGGGTAATTGGGTCTTTAAAGGCAATTTGGAGTTTTTGGCCAAAATTGGTCAAATTGAGCTCAATGGAATGTTTCAAATTGATTTTAGGGATATTTGAAGTGATTTTGGAGGTTTTGGGACAATTTAGGTCACCAAGGGTATTTTGGTAATTTTTGCCAAATGAAAGGTATTTTGGTAACTTGGGTAGATTTGGGTCAAAAGACTAAGTTAGAGATTTTGTTATATTGGGGTTTCAATCACCCTACTTGAACCTTGCACCAATGGAATCCTCTACTTTTGGGTCCTCCATGTACTGGTCTTAAGTGGCAAAAGGCTAAGTTGGGTATTTTGGTAAACTTAGGGAGTCAATCACCCTACTTGAGCCATGGACCAATAGAATTCCCTACTTTGGGTCCTCCATGTACTGGTCATAGCTAAACCCTACTTTAGGGCTAATAAGTCTAGGGGACCATTGTTGACCTCACTTTTGGTTGAGGTCTAGTTTTTCCTCTTTAATAGTCTAAGGTCTAGCCATAAGATTTTCCTATTGACCATTAGAAATTCTAAACTCCTCTTTGCTCAACTTGGAGTTCCATATACTGGTACCGACCTCTAGCACTTAGTAGGTGGGGCCACTATAAGTGAACTCAATGGGAGTGCCCATAAGATTGCTTGGCCTTAGGGTTGACTCTGGGCGTTGGCCTTGAGCTAGTACACACACTTTCCATGACTTGCACATTACACTTCCACTCACAACCCTAAACCCAAACTTTCCCAAAAGTTTCGAAAAAATAATTTCAAATATCTCCAAGACTAATTTGGACCCATACTTTGCACCCATTTCAATTCAAGTCAAAAAGCTCCAATTTTGACCACATGACCCAATCCTATCAAATTGAACCCCATAGCCTACTTAATTTGCCCCAATTTGAATCCCAAACTCTTTACAAGATTTCCCCACATGAAATTGAACCTTCAATTGGCCTTAGTCAAGCCTCAATTTTACTCAAGTTCAACTTTAGACCAAAACCCCAAATTTTGCCCCAAATTAGCCATGTCTCCAAACGTTCCCAAATTGAATGTCATAAATCCAAAATTCCCACTCAATTTCTATCCAAAACACTTCATGGCAATCACCTACATCAAATTGAACCATCAATTAGGCCATAGCTAAACTCTAGCCTAACCTAGCCCAACTTAAACCCAAAATGGACCTACCCCAATCTATAGTCCAAATCACTTCTTTACTCTTTTGAACTTCCGCGTGTGGTTATTGACCTCTAGCACGTAGGAGGTTAAAACCGACACGAGGGAGCTCGAAAGGAGTTCCTATAAGACCTTTTAGCCCTAGGACTGCCTTCTGCACGATTCTCACTTCCGCACGCACAGATTTCACAGTTCAGATAGTCAACTCTTTTAGTTTTTGTGATTCACATCGTTTGCATCGTTATTTGTCGAAAAATTAAATAATTTTTTTGAAACAATCAATCATGGATCAAAATTTTTGCAAGCATTGAATTTGATGCGTTTTTAACCCGATCGTCTACAAAGTTGTGCGGACCACCCCAGATGGCAAAACGGACCGCGGCGGCGCGTCTAGAACATCAAAATCACCTAGGGAGGACACCCATTTTGATATGATTTCGTGCGAGATCGAATTGTGTCCAAGTCGACAAAATTTAAATAAAATATCAACTTAAAATAAAAAATTTGTGTGAAATAAAAAAAAAAGAGAAAATTCTTTTTTCAAAATCCCTAAATCCCTAATTCGCTCACGCCTCTCGCCACCTCTCCTTCCCGTTCGCGAGATAGCCCGAGAACCCGCTCTCCCTTGTCGCGAATTGGGCAGAGGTCCCCCACGAAAAGCGCTTCTGAACCCTGGTACTCCCTGCTCCCATCGCCAGACCTGCCTGCTCCTCTCCCGTCGCGATCCCGTCGCCGAACCCTATCCGATCTCCATCGCCGACCTAGTCTGCTTCTCTCTGCGGCATTTGCTGCCATTTCTCCCGCCTCCCTCAAAGGTAGGTTTAGGTGAGCTTTCTCCTCCTCTCTTGGCTATATAAGCCTCTCTTGGCCAGGGATTTAGGGCTGGCCGAAAATTTTGGAGAGGGTGGAGATGCTGCGAAAATTTCCTCTAATCTCCTTGTTGGACTTTCCTTGATCTGTTCATCTCTTGTGTGCTTGAGGCCTTTTGAAAGTGTCGTGGGGAAGATTTGTGGAAGTTTCAGGGCTGAAATTTCGGTGGAGCTTACTTCCTTGTTGGAACTTTCGTTTTGGGGTTTCTTGCTTTTTCTCATTTCTAATTTAGTGACTAGTTGAGGTAAGCTCCTTATAATTTTCCTCTTCTTTGGAGTTTAATTATGACGAGCTTCATACCATGAGAATCCTTCTTCTTATTCTATACATAACTAGGAACTTTCTTGTAAATATCTGGATGAACTCGTGCATTTAATGCTAGATTTTTGGACGTTTACATATATACCATTCATGGCTTCTTTCATTTTTTCAGGAACCATAACTTCTAAAAAAAATGATATAGAAAGGGTAAGTATGTGTGATTCGGAATTTGGATAAATGATAAACTATGCATATTATAATTTGGGGATTTGTATTTATGTTGCGCACACTTTTCTATTATTCCTGTATAGGCGCTCGTGTTCAGTTATGTAGGAAGCTCAACTTCTTTTATGTCAATGAGATTGGATGGGTCATATAGATATATGAATAATGGGTTCTCTGCTTTCCTGTGATTATTTTTGGGGAATTTATATACGTGCCACACTCCTTTTTTTATTAGTGGTCTATGTGTTGGGGGGTATGCATACAAACGTCCCTTCTTAACATGTTTGCGCGATACTACTTATCATTGATAAAATTTGGAGCTAGTGTGGTTATTCAAGGAAGTTCAAGACTGATTGAAAAAAAGGTGTATATTTATATATATAT
>NW_018251394.1:1363-30988 GCF_001263595.1 Phalaenopsis equestris | reverse complement strand
TCTCTCTATATATATATATATATATATATATATAAGATTTACTCGTACCTTGAATTTGTATTTGAGATGTATGAAAATAATTTTATTAATATTTGTAGCATCCATATAGTCAACACAACTCGGTCACATTTGTTATGAAAGATTTGCAGGTTGTTAGTGCATCGTTTACGTAGTTGTTGTGTTGTTGTGGGCTATGAATACAGTTGTCACATAGGTTCTATCTCCTTGACGTTTCGACTTGCTTGAAATACACTTGAAATACAATTTGGAAATTTTGGAAATGATACCCTTCTTGGGTTGATCCGTTTGTGAAATTGGAGAAAATGATACCCTTTTGGGGTTGATTCGTGAATCATGGGGCCGCATTTTTGGGTCTTCTCATCGATCGTTTTAAACACGGTTTTGAGGGTCAGTTCACCTTTTCCCTTTCCGCTCTTTTAGGTGACTTGATCCCTACTCTCTCTCACGCCATTTTTCTTCTTTTCTTTATTTGCTTCTTGGTTTGATTTAGGTGCTTATGTATGAAACATAAGCGCACATATATATGAACCATCAAGCAAGGTTATAAGTTAGACGGTTCAATTTGGGGTTTAAAGGTGATGATGACAAAGACACGCCGGTGGTAGTGCAGAATAATGTTTCATCCTACAACATCGGGCCTGGTGACCAGTACGATGATAATGTTATTTACCGACATAAGACTAGCGAGACACCCGTGCCCTCTTAGGTTGTTGGCGGTCCCAGGCCCGATGGTGTGATCAACTCATGAACAATCATATTTCTACATAACTGATAAGAACAAATACGATAAGAACGGATACTACATTTGCAAAAGTATTTTAACTACAAAATTGATATTACTTTATCTTGTATGCCTGAAATCTATATGTATGCCAAAATATAAATTTTAAATATAAATTTATTTGTCCACTTGTCAATCACCAGTTTTGGGGTAAGGAGAATACGGGTGACCGATAGTAGCCTTCAAAGTCCCTCAAGTATATATATATATATATATAGTTTCTGAGCCCACTCGAACCTGAATGCTTATAGTCCACTTTGGCTTTTTATTGTTCACTTATTATCTCCTTCGAGATTTTCTTAAGTGTTTTTTTGTAGTTTTCTTCAAGCTTATTTTGGTGAGTCACTTGAGTTTTATTTGATAAATTATGGATGGGGAGCTTCAAGGGCAAAATGGTAATTTTGAAATGTTAATACTTTAATTAAATTATAGGATTAATCGAAGGGAAAAGGGGTAAAAATATTGATTAGAATGAACTTTTTGGATGATTGAAAATAAAAGGGGTTAAAAGGTAGAAACCAACTTGTCACATGTCTCATGATAAAAATAAAATTGTAATTCTATTAATTATCATAATTTGGAGGTCAATTCAATTAGATGATCATAAAGTATTGGGCTTGAATTATGAAGATAATAACTCACTCATTTAAAGCCTATTAGTTGGTGATCAAATGCGAAATCTGATTTTGATGGAAGTTCTAATTCAATATTTAAATTATTTTGAATCACTTTGAAAATTGAAGTTAAAAAGAGGTCTAATAATGAATTAGGTTTGATATGTGAAATTGTCTTAATTGGAATTAGAAAACATGAATATAGTTAATTAATAAATATTTTCAAACATTTTAAGCCCTACTTTAATTTGTGGGATTAAAGTCCTTAATAACCTTGAATTCGCCTTTTGGGGCACCCACTCACATAACAATCAAAATGAAATGTTAAGTGACTATTTAATTTTTTTATTATTGAGGTAATATCAAAGTTCACCGAGTAGCGGGGCAACATTTCTAACTTGACCATTTATGATTAACGGAATGATTTGAGAAGTTCAAAATGAATTCAAAATGTTTCAAGAGATTTTTAAAGCAGTTCAAGGTCATTCCCCCAACACTTTGGAATCTTTTGGATATTTTGAAAGACAAATTGAACTTGTTATATTTTGTTCTAGAAAATCATCCAATAAAATCTTTCAACGAGAATGCTAAGAAGGGGACAGATACGTTTTTACAATTTTATTTGATTCCCATTTTCTTACTGCAATCCACTTTTACTGCAAAATATTATAACTGTTTAGTTGAGCACTTTCCTTTGCAAATCAAAACCATTTTCAAAATTAATCAACATTTTCAAATTCTAAAATTAATTTATATCAACGGTAATCATAAATCATTTGAAATTTCACTAAATCTAAAACGTTCTTTTGAATTTACGGGAGTCCCTCGGACGAGGTAACCCAATGTTGCTAACGAGATCTCCCTGGTTTAAATAAGTGTAAAAACTTTGTTAAGCTAAGTAAGTTCAAAAGAAAATGGTCGTACTGGAATGAGGGAACCGTGGGATCATAATCAGTGTCGTTCTAATCAACTTTAACCCCCCCATAATATTTGCATAACCTTAGGAAACAATTGATTTGACATCATGACCTGACACACTAGAAAAGTGACTTTTCAAACATGATATTTTTCTCATCTCCTCAATTGACATTTCTAAAACTAAAACTTGCTACTTCATCGAGGAGCTTGGAGTTTTCCTGTGAGCAGCATTCTACGACAATTATCTACAACAACAAGAGGGTCTACAATAACATATTTTTTTCTTAGAATTCAACAACAATCCATAGGACTTCGAGGTTATTTGCTTATGCAACATAAATCCTCAACTTAACTTTAGGCATTTGTATTGTTCTGCTATACAATATAAGCCCCAACCCGCCTTAGGATTCTGAGGTTGTCGTTTGTTACGACATAAATCCTTACATCTTACGGGCTATTTGTGCGAGCGTCCTACACAAATATAAGCTCTAATTAATAAAATTTGTAGGATGACACACTTGAATAATTTCTCTTCTAAACTGAAGCCAAACAGTATGACTGCTTGGTAAGTCACCAAGGTTATCCTCATAATCTGTGACATCCCATAGTCTTTCTTCCTTTATATTCTACACTAAAATGTTCCAAATTTGAGCCATTACCCTTTCACACTTCCTTGTCCGATCTCGTTGAAAAGTTCAATCATTTTGAACTCCTTGAAGATAATATCTCCTGATTTTTATCAAGAGTTTTCTTAGGTGACTTCGGTTATCTAAGATGTAATTAACTATAGGGGTTTGCCCTTATAGGAAGCTTTTCCGAACTTAGTTTAATATAAATCCTATTTAATTTTTCATATTAAATAGGGAAACTTTTCGATTTATATAAAAAATGGTTTCATAGACCAAACGGTTGTCATACATTTTTTAGTTTATTTGATTGAGCCTCACTATCAAGTTATATATTTATCTTTTGAGATACATACATAGCTTGAGGTGTAGTGCTCTTTCATCTAAACTTTGAAAAATATGGGATCAGTTTGATTTCATATATATATATTAAATGACTTTCCGAAGCGGGTGAAGAGATTTGGATTCCGGCGACCAAGAGCTTCCAACGGGCAATTTCTCAAATTTTTAGTGCCGACAACTATCTACATGAGTCTCCCAAAGGGTTATGGGATCAAAGTTAAACATGTTTGGTTTTAGGGTAGTGAGTGGAAGTGTAATGTGCAAGTGTGTGTGAGACCAACCAAGACTATATTATCAAGGGGTCAACCCCTAAGGTCAAGCAGTTTTATGGGGACTCCCTATGGGAACTTCCTTTGAGCTCCCCTATACTGACCCCACCTACTAAATGTTAGAGGTTAAGACCAATATGTGGAACTTTAAGTTGAACAAAGAAGAGTTTAGGGTTTCTAATGGTGAAGGTTCCTTTACTAGTCCTCTAGGAATAGTCAACATGAAAGTCCTATGGCTTGACCCTAGGCTACTAACGTGGAAAGACTAGACCTCAACCAAAAGTGAGGTCAACATTAACCGTGTCATGCAGGCTTTAAGATCAGATAATATTGGTGGTTTATTATATCATACATGATGTAAGATAAGGTAGTATCTGTGATTAACTCTATCTTGTGTGTTTTAAAACCAGACAGTATACGTGTCTAACTGTGTCATGTGTGATTTAATATCAAGCAATATATGTGTTTAAATGTGTTATTTATTATTTAAAACTAGATTGTATGTGTGGTTAATTATGATTGCAAACAAGTGGGGAAAATTCTATGAATCACAGTTGGTGGTCAGTTGAGTTCTTTATTTGCTTATTTTTTTCCCATCATTGCTATATGTAATATTACAAAAATCAACACCGTAAAAACCCACATTACATATATGAATGCATAAAAATTGACATGTTTTTATGCAAAACATCAATCAAACCACACTCACAATTAACAATCGTCAATGCAAAATAACAATCAAAACCACAACCAACCCCAACCATCCATGCAAAAACATAATTAAAACCACAACCAAGCAACTAGCCAACATTGCAAAACCACACTCACACCAACAACCAACAACAAAAAAAGACCATCAAACCACACCCACCACAGGCAACCCCAATCACAACCATCAACTCAAAGCCACAACTAAAACCACAATCAAACCCTGCCAACATCTAATATTGTAAAACCACACCCATACCCACAACCAAAAACCAACAGAGACTACCAAATCAATCCGACAACCAGTAACCATCAAAATGAAAATCAAAACCAACCTAAGCCACAACCAACAATGTAAAACCATAGCCAAACCCTACCAACAACCAGCATTGCAAAACTGCAACCACCCACAACCTACAATAAAAAAAGACCATTAATGCACACCCATAAGCAACAGGCATCAATGCAAAACCACAACCAACTCAAAACACACCCACATCTCATATAACCAAACAAATTAACTAAAACTACAACCCATATAAGTCTAACCATGACCATCAAAGACTAGAAAACCATAACTACAACCAACAACCAACAAACAACAACCAACAACTAACATTAGAAAACCATAACCACAACCAATAGTTAAGAGAGACCACTAAACAACACCCACAACTAACATCTATCAATCCAAAACCATAACTAAGACCACAATTAAACCCAACTACATCCACATCTCATATAACCCAACCAATAAACTCAAACCACAACCCATATAGACCTGACCACAGTCATCAAAGACTAGTAAACCACACCACAACCAACATTTCAAAACCACACCTACACCCACACATGCATCCAACAAAGAGCACCAAATCATACCATGATGAAGACAACATCACAAAACCACAACCAAAACCTCTTATAACCCTAAATTACACCACAAAAGAAAAACAAGAAGCCAAAACCACAACCATAAAATAAAAACAAGAAGCCCCAAACCACAGTAACATAAGAAAAATGAGAAGCCAAAATCTCGACCCTAAGCCAACAAGTATCATTCAAGATACATACAAAGAGGTTGCAGTAAGGACATGAGAGAAGTGAAGACCACCGAGAGCTATGCCCTAATCCAAGAAGCCTACAACAAAGATGGAGGGAGAAGAAATAACATGGTAATATCACAAATAGTGTACGTCCATTTTCCATCCAAGCCATGTATCCTTCTACAGAACTGAGCTTTGCACCATCGTTCATGGCTTCCCTATTTTGATAATGAAGTTTCACAAAAAGTTAGCTCCCAAATGCACCTTTAACTGCTTTTCAGAACGGAAAGCAACCAAAAAGCCCTCCCAAAAGCACCCACGATCAACTCTTAATTTGAAAAACAATAAAGAAAAAAATCTCTCATAAATTCATTATTCATAAAAATAACTAGGCTAATTAAACAATAGTATTCAACAATTTGCTACACATTTGGCTTATTCTATTATTGTGAAGTATATGAATTAATTGAAGAAGAGTTCATTTAAGATATTAAGTACTGATAATGGATCTCATGTATTTTCATGGTTAAAAGAGTTGGTGGAAATGGGAAGGTGTGCATTCATTTTACAAACTTGAACTCAATCTATTCAAAGCAAAACATACCACTTAAAATTATTAAGTGGTTGATTGTTCATTTGACTTTTTTGTTATGTGTTTTCTTGATGTATTATAAGACTCTCATGAAATGAAAACCCATCTCATTATGTTGCTTCAACATCAAGCAATTTATCCTAAAATATGAGTGTGACAAATTTGAGAATGATGAACCAAGAATTTAAAGAATAAAATCATAAGAATATCAAAGAATATGTTCAGTGCGTATTGGATTTGAATGAAATTTTTCTCAACACTAGTCAATAACTTTTTTAACCCCCTTAAATGTATTTTTGTTGCAGAATAAGAAATCTGTTTGGATCTTTTTTCACTCATGATGGGATAAAAATGAGTGATAAAATGAAAACTATAGTTAAGATGTCTTCACCAATGCCAAACTTCAACAACTTACAGGGTGAATAATTCGACTAAGTTGTTTTATGTCAATGTCTTGAGATAAGCGCTTACTCTTATTTAAAATTTGAGGAGTGCGAAATTTTTTTATTTTCATTCTTTGCTAGCATTGACATCAATTTTGGTCAACCACCTTTTCATTGTTTGAAGCCTGGTTGGACTTCATTTGAACCCATTCATATTAAACCCTAGAATTATTGATTTCTCTCTAAATGTGATTGTAAGGCTAAAAGCTCATTTTAAAGGTTGTATGAAGTTTATTATAACTAATAAGAATATGCAAACTAATCTGTTGATCAGTTGAAATAATTTTACGTAAAGCGGTCTAATAAGCCTTTCATGCATGAAAATGATCTTAAGAACTTTTCATCGGCTCATTATTTTTAAAAAGGAACTTCATTATTATGTCATTTTCATCAAAATCTTTCAAATGAGTCCTTGAATGTTCAAATTTGACCACATTTGGACATCTTTTGAGCAAACGATAATCAAGAGAGAGAATGTGACAATTAGGAGAGATAAAATGATAATTTGACTAAACTTCTTTCAAAATGAATTCAAATTGCGCTAATCTCCAATGAAAGTTATTTTAAACTTCAAGATACACATTTTGGAACAATTTAGTCCAATAAACATTTTTGGTCAAAATTGACCATTTTCTCTCTTAAAGTGGGACACACTTTGACCAGTCATATCTTTTTGTAGAGCTTGAATTAGTCAAAATCAAATGGACCATTAAAATTATATCATTTTCTCTATTAATAAACTTTTGGTCAAAGTCAACTCCCCAACCACCATAATCACTTGTCAATCACCCCTGAACTTCAAATGGCCATAACTTTGGCTATACAACTCTATTTTTGAAAACATTTGAATAGTTGGACTCTTTGTTTCATCCTCTTCAAAATGGTATATAATTTTGAGTTCTTTGGACAACCTTGACAATTTTACAAAAAAACCCCTCATTTTGGGCCTATTTACAAAAATACATTTGGTGTAATTAGATATTTAATTATTTATTTACGATTTGCCACCTCTGTAATCCTTATACTTCATTCTTATTGGTTCAGTTGGTCAAATTCATGGACCCATGTATTGGGTTAAATCAAGGCCATTTAATTTCCAATAATTAGCCTCCTCAAATCAAGCCATCCATTACCCATGATCTCTCTAAAAACCACATAAACCACCTCCCCATTCCCTTTAATTGATTGAAAACTCCCCAACTAGTAAGCTTTTACACACCTAAAACAACAAAACTCTCTCTTTTTTTTGGGTTTTCTTGGTCTTCTTCTCAATCTCTCTTAGAATTTTGTCTTCTTCACAAAAATAAAGGTTGAAATTTTCCATTTCTTCTTTCTCTATAATTACACCGAGAACTCCTTTGAGCAAGTTCTTATTGAATTTATAAGGAAATGGAGAAGAATTAAAGTTGCAAAAGGAGAATTCAAAGGGATGTCAAATAGAGATATCCAACAATCAAAACCAAGGTATAACATATCTTATCTCCATGGAGATCATTTGAAATCAAATATTTTATTTTAAATCCATGCATATTTTCATGAAATTCTCTTAGGGTTTTATTTCTAATCATATAATTTAACATTTATACAATTTTATTGTATGAATTTATCGATGTTTATCATTAGTTATGTGAAGCCGTGAGTTATATGTACAATACATATTATAAGTACATGTTCTATGTTATTTGTTTAGAATATGAATATTATATTTAAATCATATGTTTTTATTTCAATTAATTGTTTTTGATATCATGTTGTCAACATGTTATTTACATGTTAGCAAGTGCTTATTATCCAATTAGTAAAAAAACTGAAACCCAACATGTATGTTTTGTTAAAATTTGTTTAGGGCTTTAATCGAAATCACATTGTTTGTCTTAATATATCTTTGTTTTATAAAAATTTATCCATATTAACCCTTATTTACAAAAATCGAAAACTTATCGTAGTGTTTTCTTAAGGCTTTCTTGAGAATGATGTCTAACAATATTATTTACATGTTTCTCTCCCCAATTCTTAAAATTGCAAGCTTAATCCTTACTAAAACATCTCAACTGAAACTTAAAGCATTAAATAAATTTTAATTACCACTTAAATCATCTAATTAATTTCAACTGAACACTAATCAACATTTAACCTTCTTAATTATAGTCTAATAGGGCTTGGCCGAAACTTTATATGCTAATTTCCTATTAATTCTCATTAATCATCCCTAATAAGAAGTTTGGAGGATTAATTGCTTGCTTAATTACATTAAACTACCCTAACTGAAACCTAATCATGATTTAAACCCCTTAACCAAAAATTTTATTGCCTAATTACCCTCTAATTACTTTAAAATCCCTTAATCAAGCCTTAACAATAAATAGTTTGTTTAATCAAAACATTAGTAAATTTATTAATCGATTAAACATCTAAAAAATATATTAACAACTTAATTAACGTACTAATAGTTTAATTAAATAATTAATTAATTTATATCTTAATTCATTAAAAAATAACCTTAATTAGAATCAATTAATAAATAATTTAATAAAATAATTAACGATCTAGTTAACCAACTAAATAATTAATTTAAATTTATCTAACCTAAAATATCAAGATCTTTAAAAAAGGGAAGAGAAATGTATTGATGATATGTTGACTTATATATATGTATATATGTGTATGAATATGTAAGTATATGTTTTAAGTATATGTATGTATGTATGTATATATATATATATATATATATTTATATATATATATATATATAGGGGTGGAGGGTCGTCCGGTACTCCTTCCACCTGCCTTTTCCCGCAAGCATTTCATGATACGTTAAATGTCGGAGGGGATTACACTTTCACAAAGAAACTAGGGAAAAAATGGGAAGTTATCTATGTTTATATCTGATGTCGAGTCTACGATCCTTGCTTCTTCCTGTCGATTAGCACTTGTTGGCAATTTCTATATGGACACCTTAAGGTTGAATTGATTCGAAAGGAGTTTGAAATGCTTAAGCTTACGAGTTTGTGGAAGGTTGGGATTTTATATGGGAGATATATTTTAATACAACTTGCAAATGATGAGGATTACACCAGGCTTTTTTCTAAAAGTTTTATGTGAATTGATAATCGTGTCATGAAATTTTTAAAATGGTCAGTGAATTTCTCCTAAAACTGAATTACCAATTATGTCAATTTGGATTAGATTACTGGTATTACACAGGAAGACCCTCTTTTTCCTACCATTTTTATTATTGCTTTTGATTATCTTTCTAGGCTAGTTAACAAAGTGCATATACAATACCTCACATCCAATATTCTCATAAATCTAAAATTTTGATTAGCCTCCTTGCATATGCTGATGATGCTATATTACTCTCTAGTGTTAGTAAGTCTGCTATAAAAGTTATTATGCATCTTTTGATTGATTTTCAGAATACCTCTGGCTTGACTTTCAATTTGTCCAAATGCTCTTTATGTTTTGGGAAAAATGTACATCAGACTATTGAAAGTTGGGCTTCGACTTTCACTGGATGTAAAATTGCAAAACTTCATATTAAATGTCTTGGTGTGAATATTCTTCAAGGGAGGAGGAAGCAAATTCAAATAGATGAGGTTTCAGAAAAATTAAAATCCAAAATCAATGATTGGAGAAACACGTTTTTATCTAATGGTGGTATACTTACTTTGTTGAAATGTGTGCTCCTAAGTCTACCTCTACATGCAATGCAGGTTCTTAAAACTAAGAAGAGCACCCAAAAAATAGTGTTTTTTAAAAAATTTCTTTGGAGAGGTGCTCGATACACTAAAATTTGGGCTAACTGGAAAAATATTAGTAAGCCTGTCTCTTCTGGGAGACTTGGTTTTAAAACATTTTAACAGATTATTGATATAAACATGTGCAAGCTCTAGTTTAAATATAGAGCAGTGGAATCTTTATGGGCTCAGTTTATGCATTACAAATATTGCAATTTTATACACCCCTCAACTGTTACTTGGAAGGTAGGTGATTCTAAATTCTGGAAGGCTATTATACAAGCAAGAAATGTGGCTTCTCATTTTATTTTTTGGGATGTGGGGGATGGAAATATCTCTTTTTGGCATGATTAGTGTGGAACATCAAATTTCATAAACGTTTCTCACTCAGTATCTGACACAAACATACTTGTCTCTGATTGTTGGACGAATGACAACTGAAATTTAACTAAACTTGTTTCCTTGGTTGGGGAGGAAGCTTCCTCTATTGCTAAAATTCATTTAAATGTGCATAGGAAGGATGTCCTTAAGTGGACATTTCAATCTTTAACTTCTACTACTAAAATGCTTTATTCTCAAATACATAAATTTCCACACTGGAAGTGGAGTTCTTATATATGACATCACTACATCTCTCCTTCCATCTCTTTCCTTTTATGGAGATATTTTCATACTATTTTGTCACTTGATGATATTCTTAAGATGAAAGACTTGAAACTTACTTCTTTTTGTTATATCTGCAAAAGGGATGTTGAATCCCCTTATCATTTGTTGTATGCATGCCCTTTTGCTAAAGAAGTTTGGGAGCTTTGTTGAATTTTTTGGCCCCCAACTTTGCACTTGGAAAATCTGCTTGGGGTTTGAAAGGAAAAAATTTATATTGATAACAAATTTCATTATTTCCCTTTAATAGTATGTGGTTTATTTGGTTGGCTAGAAATAGCTATAAATATGATGATTCTCTCCCTGCTCCTGCTACCACAGTTTCACTCATATTGGCTAACTATCACAAAGCTATGAGAGCTTTAAATGTGTCTGGAACTCTTTTATGAGTGGGAGAGGTAGGAGACCAACTTTGATTAGTTGGAGACCACCCTCTCAAGGTTGGATAGAAACAAATATTGATCGTAGTTTCACTCAAAATGATGATGGGGTGGGAGGTTTGTTTCGGGATTATACTGGGAGGTGCCTTATTTTCTTTGCATCCCTGTGTGTTGCCTCATCCCCTCTTGAGGCTGAGGCCTGGGCTGTGCTTTTAGCTTTGCAGGTCTCTATTTCTTTTCATTTCTAAATAGTACTTTTGGAATCAGACTCCCAATGGTTGTTTAACATTTTAACAGGTAGAATAAAGCCTGTTTGGTTTTTCATTTACTTGCTGAAGCTTATAATGGTTCTTACAGACAGTAATCATCTCAACATACAATACAACTTCATTAATATGGAAAGGGAATGCTCCTGCGGACTGGTTATCCAAAAGAGGGCTCGCTGGTTTTCTTATTGGTGATACACCTCCCTATTTTCTCTACACTCTCATTTAAAGTGATTTGTTGGATGCCACTGTTATTAGACA
This sequence comes from Phalaenopsis equestris, assembly GCF_001263595.1. Lineage (NCBI taxonomy): Eukaryota > Viridiplantae > Streptophyta > Magnoliopsida > Asparagales > Orchidaceae > Phalaenopsis > Phalaenopsis equestris. The sequence goes on along the minus strand of NW_018251394.1, from coordinate 19,321 downwards.
CTAGCTTTACCTACTATTTTACAATGCATTATTATTGGAGGAATCATTGTGGTAAACTTATTTTGCATCAAGAATTCTGTTTAGCTATTGAGTGGCCTTGGAATTGGGGTTCTGAGTCGGTTCTTGGCTGCCTTTGGGAGTTATGTCATGCCTCCCATGTCAACTGTTTTAGGAAATTTCTTTTCTCCTCCCTAACAATAGCAGTTTGCACATGACTGTATACCTTTTATTTGCACCACTCAGGCACAGCTTACTGCTCTACTATTACTACTCCTTGCTCTTTTTCTGTTGCAGGATAAGGATTATACTTATGAAGGGAGTAGTGCTTTTGAAATAATTTTTTTGGTTTATGGTTCTTTTCACAGCTTGCTTTTTCCTTACTACTTAATGCCTTGTATGCTGCTGGATTGTTTTCACTCCTTTGTCACACTGATATACTCGGACGAGCATATGTTCCTTTGGTGTACTCCATGTTTTTGTAGCTATGATGTTCTAATTTGGGAGTCTTACCCTATGATTTCCTGCAAGCTCTCTCGAAAGCAAGATGGTTTTATAGTTTATGATACTGTTGCAGTATCACTCTCTCATGCTTTATTTTGTACTGTTTGGCTCTCTTTGGTTTATGATACTTGTTGCAGTATCACTACAGTTGCAGAGGCTTTTTGGACATTTTTGAAAGTATATGTTTTGTGTTTGGCATACTTGTACATGTTGGGGTATGCTTTTTTGTTTGGTATACTTATTTTTTGTTGAGTATTTGTACTTTCCTTTACTTTTTTTATTGGAGTTTCATGTGGATGAGGATCCCTCTTTTGAGTGAGTATTGTAAATTTTTTGTTTCTAGTTTGGGGATCCTCTCCCAACCCAACCTTTGTACTCAATTTTTTGTGATTAACATGTAGGGAGCCGTATAATGCTCCTTCCCTTAATATATATATATATGCATTGCAAGCACTAATCTTTCAGGTGGGGGAACGGGAAGAATCAACATTTGCATTGCAAATATATGCTTGGAGGCAAATTTATTGCTCAAAATCAAAAGTACAAAATTAGGTGATTGGGTTCTCTAATAAGACAAAAAATTACAAAACTCGCCTCTAGGGTCCCAAACACCTAGTATACAATATGCTTAAAAAATTCCTCCAAAAGTTTACATGTATACCCAAAAAAATATCTCAAAAGAATAAAAACCACAAGAATGCAAATTATGAAAAGAAATAGTGATCTGTAAGAAAACCCAACTATGACAAAAGTGATTATTCTAGCAAATATTGTAGGAATGTAAGAGAGGAAACCATCACTAATGAACAAGGACTTCTGTGAACACAGCACTCCATGCAACAAACATGAAACCTTTTCTTTGGGCTTACAATAGACATCAACAACTCCTTATTCAGCTCATTTGAATTAAATCGACAAATAAGGATAATGTCAAAACAAAAAGCAACATATGCACAGTTAACCCAGTAATGATAGGATTCAGAGGGAGGCAGTATGGGTTAACTCTCGACAACAACCATAAGAAAAGCATGAAATCATGGGCAGTTAACTTAAAAGGGAAGCCTCCATTATATCACTCGAAGATGTTTAAAGTATATATACATATATACATATGTATGTTTGTATATACAAGTGTAAGTGGAAAATCATTCAAAAAAAAACTTATATGTATGTGTATAATATATGTATATATTTTAAATATGTTTATGTATGTTATGTATATGTGTGCATATTATTTTAAAAGCCTATATATGTATGAATATTATATATATATATATATATATATATATATATATATAGACTCGTTACAATGTCATATGTATGATGGAAGGTTGGAGATTTTAATGGGAGACATGTAATGATCCACTTAATCAAAGAAGCAGATTATGCTAAGATATTCTCCAAAAAGTATATTAAGTTTGATGGCACTTCCATGATGTTGCCTAAGTGGTCCCAAAATTTTTGACCGTAGTCAAGAGCCACCAATTGTTCATTATGGTTTAAATTCTTTGGTCTTAAACTACACTTTTTTAATCATCAATTTCTCTTCTAGCTTGGGGCCATACTTGGAAGACCTATGAAGCTGGATGTTTCTACCTTTAACCTCACTAGACCCTTGGTTGAAAGAATTTTGATTGAAAGGCACATCACCCTTCTTGATGTTCATGAAATATTGATTGGCGCTGCTCATAATGGGTACTGGTAGCCTGTTGTCATGGAGTATAGGCCATTTATAGTGCAAGTTGTAGAATGTTTGATCATACTTAGTATAAGTGTTTCAAAACTCGTTCTAATCTTAGAGTTACTCGCCCTTATCATTTTGATGCTCCACCTATTGATTCTCGATGTCATGTGGCTGAGCCACTTGCTAACAAACAAGATGTTGATAGGAGTTTTGAAGATGTTGGGCTAGAAGGACCTAAGGCAGCTTAAGGTCCTTGGTTGAAGCCTCTATTATCGGTGAGACATAGTTGTTAGATTCAGTTAGGATGCCAGATGTTGTTATTAAAGAGCCCCCCCAACCAGGTCAAGAGAATTATTTTCCCACTATTCCACTTGATAAAGGGCAGGTTTCTGAATTGAATGAGCAATGCACTGCATCATCTTCTCTAAATCACCAAGGGAGAATCTAAATACCAATGAACTCCAACTACTTATGAAAGAGGAATGGCAGGTTCGAAAAGCAAGGAAGAAAAAGAAAGGCATTTTGGAGCTCAAGAACTTGCAAGATGATAACTTTATAGTTGTTGGTGGAAGTTCACAAATATTGGGAGTCTCCCTCTAGATTGACTAAGGGGAGAGCAAAATCTCTTCAACATGATTAACTTCCTTTACTGAAATATTAGAGGGGTTGCTCATCCTAATTCCCCTAATAGACTCCTCCATCTCAATAAAAAAATATAAACCTTGGTGTATTGTTGTGCTTGCACCAATGATATCTATAAACTCCAAAAAATCACTAAAAAATTACATGGCTTTCAATTACAAAGTCAAGGTGTGGCGATAATTGGCAATAATAAATATTGAGAATCAACTGGGATAAAAGGCTAACTCACTTAGCAAAATACCCTAAGGAACTCTTTTTAGCTATACTGAGATAAACCCTAAAGAGAAGAAAAAAGAGTAGGTTAAGGATATCAAACTATGAAATGGAAGAGAGTTAGGGGATGAAGTTCAAAATGAGACTGAAGTTGAGAGAGAGACTATGGAAAAAAAAAAGATCTAAAGAAAATGTTTCTAAAGACCTGGAAAAACCAATCTCTCAAATTAGGATTAACTTAGAAAAATCACCGCCTCCTTTTTCTCAAATACTTAGATAACAGCAGCTGCATCAATAATTTTCAAAATTTTTAGAAACATTTAAGAAGTTAACTATAAATATTCCTTTTGCTGAAGCTTTAGAGCAAATGCCCAGCTCTGTAAAGTTTATGAAGGACATCCTTAAAAAGAAGAGAAATTTTGAAGAATAAGACTGTTCCACTTAGTGAGAAGTGAAGTGTTATACTTCAGAAAAGTCTTCCTGAAAAACTTAAAGGTACTGAGAGCTTTACTATTCCCTACAAGACAGGTGAAACATTCTTTAGAAAATCTTTATGTGATTTAGGAGCAAGAATTAAACTTATGTCGTTATCAATTTTTAGAAGGTTGGGTTTAGGAGAGATTTCTCCAACTATTGTAACCCTTCAGTTAGTTGATTGATTGATCACTTATCTAAGAGGTTATAGAAGATATATTAGTTAGAGTGGATAAATTTATCTTCCTTATTGATTTCATTGTATTAGATAACATGCCTAAAAATATTCAACTTTTATATATACATTTAATGCCAATATTTAGTGATATTGCACTTTAAAGAAAGGTATTTTCATGTTTTTGTTGCAAGAATACTAAGTTTAGGCATCTGGATCTTAAAGGAAGCAAAAATAAAGGAATTTGGAAACAAAATGCGGCTTTTGTAAAAGTTCAACTGGTGCCTAGGTGCCCACAGGCCTGATTTTGGCGCCTAGAGACCAGAAACGGTTATTCGCCTCCAAATGCATTGAATTTGGACGAATTTTGAAAGGATGTCAAAGGAAACTCTTGTAAATTGGGCCCTACATTATATAATAGTGATTTTATGACAGAAAAAGGGGGGCAAAAAAGGGTGTGAGGGTGTGAAAGAGTTAGGGAAGATTTTCTCTAAGAGTTGTAAGAGGAGAGAGAAAGTGAGAGATTTTTTCTTCATTATATTTCTAAAAGAGAATTGAGTGATATTGCAAGGAGAGAAAGTGATTCAAAAAAACTTCAAAAGATTTGCTTGGGGAGGAGATTGAGATAAGTTGTTTTACTTATATATATCCATATTTTGTTGTATCTTCCTCATGAATTTTGAGTAGTTTGATTTGTCCGCCCTACAATGAGATATAGTTATGTGAAGAATCAAAATTATTTTGAAGTGGTTTAATTTCTTAATTGTGATGTTTCAAATTATGAACTTCATTTACTTATTAAAATGGCAGATTGATTTGTTAAAATTTGTTGTGAAAGCATACAATCTGAGAGGGCTATGGTTTCTGCAACTAAGTAAGAATCACATTTAATCTCATGAATAAGAATGTAGTCCATAGGGTTGAGTGCAAATAAATAGGGAAATATACTTTGATGGGCGTAGAATTGGAGATTTTATGGCGATAGACTAAAATTGACTAAAATCTCCAATTCGGTCTTATCGTTTGGGTGCCTAAAGCGAGATGTTAGCCCTCAGGCGAGGGGAACGTGATAACTCTAAGGTGAGAGCTTAGTATCTTCCCAGCATAACCGCTGATTTAGGGACTAAACTCTGGATTAGCCAATGTTCTTTGTCGCTCGCAAAGAGGATAAAGAATATAATTGCTCCTCTTTAGCAAAATATAATTTATGGAAATTTGGATAATTAGCTGACCATAACCTCATTGTAAAGGGGAAGGATATTTTCTAAAATTTGAATGCTTAGTCATAAAAACTTGGCTTAGTCACATTATATTTAACTTTAAAGTTTAGAGATTAGTATAGTAAACATAGTTTCTTTAGCTGCTTAATACAAACTTCAACCTGCATTCTTTCTTAAGTTTTCTATAGTTCTGATATTATGGCTTTGTATTATTATTATAAGAATTTCAACCTCTTCTCTCTGTCGGATCGATACTTAGGACTCCATTAGAACCCTTTATTACTTGTGTGATACGTACACTTACGTTTGTAATCTAGTGACTCTTTAAATTTGAAAATATAAATTAATTCACTAGGAGTGGTAGCTTTAAAGATTCGAAAGAGAAACTGATTATACTGAAGTAAACTTTTGTTGTGATTGTCCTACATATTTCCTAGTTTAGTTGACACGTGTGTTAGGGTGTCGAAAAACAATACTAGCACAACTCACATTATTAGATATGGAGGAAGATAATGAAATTCCGGTTATTTTAGTGAGTCATCTCCTTGCTACTGGACGAATTATGAAAGATGTGCAGAAAGGTGAGTTAACCATGAGAGTAATTGATTAGGAAGTTACATTCAATGTCTTAAAGTCTATAAAATATCCAGCTAAAGGAAAAGAAGACAGTGTTTTTAGATGGAATTAATTAATTATTTAAGTATTAACTAATTTCGAGAGAATTGTAAAGTTAAATTAGAAAAAAAAATTCAGATTATAAGAATGATATGAATTTCTAAGATGAATTGAAAATATTGTTTACTAAGGACTTAAAATTTGTTTAGTAGAGGTTTGAGATTTTGGATGCAACTAAAAATAGTAAACCTCAGATTCATTATATTGAAGAACCTCTTAAATTTGAAATGAAGGCACTTCCTACACATTTAAAGTATGCTTATTTAGGGAACTCATCTACATTGCTAGTCATCATATCCTCATGTTTGACTTAACCACAAGAAGAAAAATTATTGAAAATTTTAAGAAATTATAAAAAAGCTTTCAGATGGACTTTAACAGATATTAAAGGAATTGGTCCTTCAATTTGTATGCATATGATTCTGATGGAAGAGAATCATAAACCAAGGGAAGTTCCTCAAAGGAGATTGAATCTAATTATGAAAGAAGTTGTTAAGAAAGTGATATTAAAGTGGTCAAACACATATATTATCTATCCTATTTCTGATAGTACTTGGGTTTGTCCTATACATTATGATCCTAAAAAAGGGGGAGAACCAGTAGTTGTGAATGAAAGAAATGTATTAATTTCTACTATACAAGTCATTTGGTGGCGAATTTATATTGATTATAGAAAATTGAATTTAGCCACTAGAAAAGATCACTTTTCTTTACCCTTTTTGAACCAGATGTTGGATAGATTAGTTGGACACCAATATTTTTACTTTTTAGATGAATATTTAGGATATCACCAAATTCCTATAGCTTTTGAAGATCAAGAAAATACTAAATTCACGAGTCCTTGTGACTTTTTCTTTTAAAAGAATGCCCTTTGGATTATGTAACACAGCTGCCACTTTTCAAAGGTCCGTGATGTTTATTTTCTATGACTTAATTAAGAAAGGAATAGAAGTTTTTATGGATGATTTCCCAGTGTTTGGAACATCATTTGAAGCATGTTTGGATCATTCAGCAAGGGTACTGAAACGTTGTGGAAAGACCAACCTTATTCTTAATTAGGAAAAATGTCAATTTATTATAGCAAGAGGCATCGTTCTTGTTGGATAAAATATCTGAAAAAGATAGGGAAGTAAACCTAACAAAGATTCAAGTAATTGCTAATCCACCTCATCCTACCATAGTGAGGGGAGTTAAAAGTTTTTTGGTACATGCTGGTTTTTATAGGCGATATATTAATAATTTCTAAAAAATCGTCAAGCTTCTATGTCATCTATTAGAAAAAGATGCTATATTATATTTTAATCAAGATTGCCTAAATGCTTTTAATATATTAAAATAAAAATTAATCACTGTTCTTATTATAGTCTCGCCTAATTGGGGGGGCATTTAAGTTGATGTACGATACTAGTGATTATGCTATTGGGGTAGTGTTAGGATAAATATATTAAAAGTTGTTTAAAGTAATATATTATGCCAGTAAAATCCTTAATGAAACCCAAGTTAATTACACTAAAACTGAGAAGAAATTATTGGCAATATTATATGCTTTCGATAAATTTAGATCCTATCTCATTGAAACTAAATTTATTTTTTATACCGATCATTCTGCTATTAGATATCTTATGCAAAAGAAGGATGTTAAACCAAGATTAATTTGATGGGTCTTTGATATGCCTAAAAATATTTTATTTATATATATATACATTTTATGCTCATTTTTAATGATATCGTACTCTAATGGAAGGTATTTTGCATGTTTTTGGTTACAGATACAAAAGATGAAATTTTTTTAAAAAAGGAGCGAAATCAGAGCAAAACAGGGTCAATTGAAGCAGGTAGCACATAATGAACTGGTGCCTAGGCCCCATCTTCTAGCGCCTATGCTCCAGGTCATATGTGAAAATAAATGAGCCTGGCGCCATGACATCAGAATCTGATGCTAGGTAGTTATATTGGGCTTCTGGAAGGTTGGCGCCTAAGCGCTACAGTTGGGTTCCTTGGTGTCATAATCAACTTTGATGATTATACATTGAATTTGGATGTATTTTGAAGGGCATCTGAAGTGAATCTTGGGGATTTAGAAATTTATCATATAAGGAGTCAAGAGAGGCAAAAGGAGGAGAGGAGAGTGTGTGTCGTGTGGTGTGTTTGTGTGTGAAGGAGAGCCTTTTGGGGTGTGTGTGTGTGTCTCTTGGAGTGAATTTGTAAGGAGAGTTAAGAAATCATCAAATGAACTTCAGAGGATATGCTTGGGAAGAAGTTTAAGATAAGTACTTTATTTTTTTGTTTGAGTTTTGTTGATTATGTGAACCTAAATTTTATTATAAACCGTGTTTTATTGTATTATCCTCATGAGATCTGAGTAGTTTTCTTTATATTTCTTCTTGCAATAAGAATTAATCTTGTGTTGGATTAGAATTGTTTAAGATTTCTTTTATTCCATACTTGTGATGATTCAGTACTTTGTACATAATTTAAATATTCAATATGGCCAATTGGTATGTTAAAACTCATTGTGAAGGCTGATGCACAGGCGATTATGTGTTGTGCATTGTAAATATCTTTCAATATTATAATACACACACGGCAGTGCTAATAATAAATATGCAGTTCAATCCCAATAAAAATAAATTTAGTAAAAGTATTTTTATTTTTTAAAATCTTTAAGCTGCCAAACCCATAATAATAACGTAAGAATATGTATTGCTCAAGTAATAAAGGGCTCTAATGGAGTCTTAAGTATCGATCCCATAGGGAGTTGGAAATCCTTATGGTTATAACGTCAAACACAATATTCAAACTATAAAACTTAAGTAAGCAAAACAAATCTAAATTAAATTTAATACTCACTAAATGAAATGCAGTTAAAAGAACTAAGTTAACTTTAATTGCTAAACTTCAAAAGTAAACTTATAAAGACTAAACAAAGTTTTGAAACGAAGAGTTCAAATTTAAGAAAGCATGCTTCCCCTTCACAATGAGTTTATGGAGTGTGAAGAAATTAAAATCATTTAAAATACATATAAAATTGTATTGTGTCAAATGGGAGTAATCATATTCTTTATCCTCTGAGAGTGCATAAAGAACGTTGGCTAATCTAATGTTTGGTCCCTAAATCCGTGGTTAGGTTGAGAGGCTACTGGTTGTCATTCCAGAGCTCTCACTTCTCCCTTGCCTGAGGGCTAACAATCTCGCTTTAGTTTTCAAGAAACTAGACCAAATTGGGGATTTTAATCTATCCCTTTAAAATCTCCAATTCTACGCCCATCAAAGTATATTTCCCTATTTATTTACACGTAACTCCATAGATTATATTCTCACCCATGAAATTGAATGTGACTCTTACCTTGTTGTAGAAAGCATATCCCTTTCGGATCATATGCTTTTCAACAAACTTTAACCTTTCAATTGGCCAAATCAAAAAGTAAATGAAGATCAAAGTTTGAATCATCATAAATTATTGATATTTAAAACATTACAAAGCAAAAATTAGTTCTTCACAAACTATATCTCATTATAGGGAGAAGGATAAAGAAAACTACTTAGAATTCATAAGAAGGATACAACAAAACATGGATTTCATATATAAAAATAAGTTTAAAAAAAAATATAAAAAGAACAAAACTTATCTCACACTCATTCCCAAACAAATCTCTAGAAGTTCCCTTGAAACACTTTCTCTCTTTACAATCACACTCAATTCTCACTTAGAAGTGTAATAAAGAAGAAATTTTTACCTTCCCTCTCCTCTTACAACCCTAGAAGAAAATCCTCACATCTCCAAGACGTTTCTCACGCCAAAAACCTTCCTTTCTATAAAATGCCCCCTTTTTTCTCTAGACTCCTCTCATTTTTAATTATTACTAGACTCCTCTCCTTATTAATTAGGGCCAGCCTTCTTTTAAAAGGAATTCAAAATTCTCTCCAATTTTTCCCCCAAAAGTCACATCTTTTAATACCAAGATAAGTCATTTTATCCAAGAGACATATCTCTTCATTAAAGAGTCTTTCAAAGTGTCTGGATGCATTGAACCACTCCATGAGACGTTTGAAATGTTTTTTGAATTGTTTGGAGCCTTCAAAAATCGCTCAAAAATAGTCACGAACTGCCTTACTCCATCTTAATTCATTTTTGGTGCTTCTGGCACCAGCCTAATGAAGTTCACACTGTTTTCTAGATTCTGGCACCTCTTGTGCCAGTTTTTGGTGCTTTTGGCGCTAACTCTTTGGAAAATGGTGCCTCTAGTGCCAGTTCTGGCGCCTAGATCATGAAAATCTCTATTTTGGCTCTAAATTTCCTCCTTTTTGCTAATTTTTGCTCCGAATGCCTAAAATTGATATATCTGCAACAAAAATATGAAAATACCCTTCTTTAAAGTGTGATATCACCAAAATAAGCATAAAATGTATATATAAAATAGTACATTATTTTGGTATATCAAAATCCCTCAAACTTAAATGTTACTTATCTTCAAGTGACCCTTTTGTTATATAAAAACATGACTTATGGCAGAGATTAACTTTTAAACTTCTATAATTTGTTTTAATAATTATAATAGTATAACTTAAGAGAAACTTTGAACTTAGTTTAAAACTATAAATATAAGAACACATAGTAATCAAGTCTAAGGTTCTGAATCTCCATTCATTTCAAGAAGAATTGTAATTTGTCATATCAATGATGCTTAGATTATCCATATGAAAAAGAATCTCATGAAAAATTTATTAGTAAGGTTGTTAATACTTAGATACAATTAGAAAATGTAATAAAGTCTTTTTCCTCAAGTTGATTCAAGTGAAGCTAATTTTTTATTAGACATCTTCTCAAGCTTCTCACATATTTTTATTTTATTTTTGTTTTTATTTTTATTTTCTTTTTCTTTTTGTTTTTCTTTTTATTTTCTTTAGGATCATTTTCAACCCTTTGTTTTCTTTTTCTTTTCCTTTTTTTTCATATGAGGATTATTCTATCTGGATTACTTTTAATAATTTTGAACTTCACTATCCTCTTTTTAAAGTCAAAACTTCTTCCCTTCCTTCACTTTATAAATTCATATTAGCTTTGAAGATTTTTCATAAAGTCTCATTCTTTTCTTATTACATGAAACTCTAAGATTCTTAATACTTCAAAAAGACAATTTATTTTAATTTAAATAGAAAAATATACATTTCCTTTACTTTAAATAGAAAAATATACTCTTATTCTTCCATACTAAATATCTTAACTCTAGAATTGACCTTCATTATTAAAGATTTTTTTCTTAAATTTACCATAATATTTAAAAAAAGTATAGTCATTTAAAGTTAAACTCTAATATCCATGGTCATGTTAAATTAATTTTAAAAGTATAGTTAATTGAGGACAAATAAAATTTAGTTCACTTCTTTTAAAGAAATTTTTTTTCCTTCAAACTTAAATTTTTAAATAATAAGTAAAGCATATAGTACACAAAATTTGTAGGTGAAAGAAAATAGTAAAATAAAACTAACATGTAGAGGATTCTATATATGAAACTTGGCTCTTGATATTTTGTAGGTGCTAACATAAAAAGCACAGACTTTAAAGCATTAAATGACATAATATATCAAAAGATTTACTAAGAAAAGATAAATTAAAGACATAAATAGTAAACCAAAGCAACTAAAAATGTTTAAAATTAAAAGCTAAAATTTACTATTACATATACCAATTCAATAGGTCCACAAACCAAACACATAAATTGTTCCAATTCATACCATCAACAATAAAACATAAAAACAAACAAAAAATAGAAACAAACAAAACCCAAATAAATTTTACTCTTCATCATCCTCGTCTTCCTGTTCTTCTTCTTCTTCTTCTTCTTCTTGCACCTAAGGCGTGAAGGTGGGGCATGTAGGAAACTCTACAGTATGATGACCCCTCAAAAATCTAATCATCGCCTCTTCATATGCAATGTCGTGTTGGACTCTTTTCTATTTATATCCATCATTATAGGTATTTCTGGCTTCTATACCACCTATTTTGTTCTGCATTGCTATAATGTCCAATTGTTGAATCATTAATTGTTCCATAATACTTTCAAGTGAAACTTAACTGGAAGTAGATGGTCCTGCAGTTGATTTGGAATGAAGGGTCTATCAGTACTTACACTTTTGGATCCAACAAATAATTCAAATTTATGCATAGTGGGTTTTCTAATGGGTTTCAGTGGTTGTAACATTTCTTCATTTTTACAAAATTCTACTCCTGATTGCTCACATAAAGTGAAAATCAGGGCAATATATCCCAAACCACTAGATGTCCCACTTTTAGCAATGCTCTGAGCATTTTGCACAATAAGAGCACTAAATCAATTGCTTTCATTTGTTGAATGCAGAAATTCAACACTGCTCTTTCCTTAGTTACTTCTCTCAGGTGCTTAGTTGGAAGCAACTTTGCAGAGATGAAGTAATGTAATGCTTTAGATTGATAATTTAACATCGATGTGGAGAAATTGACTTTGTGATTATTTTTAACCCTCCATTCTCCTCTTCCATCAGTGAGATAGACAATTACATCATCAAGTGATGAATCAGTCATCACAAATGCAACATACTAACAGTAAAATTCATTTCTCAGTCCATAAAGTGCATTGATTCTTCTTTGAGTAAATTCGACTTGCTTACCTCGAACATAAATGTGGTCATCTGTGGTCACCCGAAGATTGACATAGAATTATTGAATCACAGAAACTATTGCTATTGTAGTGAAGTAGCAGAAAGTTTCCCACTTCAAAGAAATAATCAACCTTTCGACCTCTCCTCCCGGATTCGAAAATGCTCGCTCTTGGAGCCATAGGAATCACAGGAATTATGTTGAGCCTTTAAATTAACAAACCTCCTTGCATCAAAATCTCTTAAAGGATTTCTTTTATTTACTCTTGGAGCCATAGGAATTTCTATATAAATTCAAATAAAATTCAAATAAATTTACAATATCATAAATCAAACTCCAAAAGTAAGAATATTTGGCAACAAGCTTTTCACCATGGGTTCTCTTTAAACTTCATCAAAAAACTCTTAAATTTTTGGATTTCAAAAATGTAGGATAAATCCATGGTGAAAAGTAAAAATTTCTAAGTTAAAGTGAAGCTCTTACCAAGGGAAGATGAAATCCAAGACTTTTAGGCTTTAAAATCTTTTCAAATCAACCAAATGTCAAGCCCTATGTAGAGTTTCAGCCTTGGTTTAGAGGTAAGTGACGACCCAAGCAGTAAAAATGGAGCTTTACATGGTATTTTGCGGTTTTAAGTGAATTTGGACTTTTTTGGGAAACTGGCACCTCAGAAGCCAAATATGATGCCTCTAGCTCCAACACCAAAAAATTTTGAATTTCAATTTTCTTTGAAAATTTGCTATGCACCACACCAAGTCAACCTCTAATTACTTTAATTAAACACTTATACTTATAATTAAACATTTTTATAACACAAAACTCATATTTATATATAAAATCAAACTAATAGTTTTCAAGCCACCACATCTAATTAAATGTTGAAATCAAGCCAACAAACTAACGCTGAAGCCTAAATATTAAACATTTAACAAACAACATTTATAAGGTTCCGCATTAAAAGTAAATTAAATTTAATACAAACACATAGCATATAAAAGCAATTATAACTACAAATTCCGTACTAAAATGAGTTCAAACATCCTCTTTACTTTCATCTTCTTGAAAGATTCATGTGTATTGGTAGTGCACGTAGAAGCTGTAAAAGGGTTAGTGAGGGAATTTGTCTATTGAATCTTCTTCAACCCAAGCCTTTTTCTTAAACATACGCACCAAACCTTCTTCAATGTGTCCTGTGTGTTCGAAGTGTTTCTTCATCCTTCAATCCAGGTGGTCAAGCATTTCAGAAATAGTTTCAATTGAATGCATAAGATTTTGTACCTCTTTTCCAACTTCTTAATCCTTTTCAAAAGTGCATTTGAACTAAAGTAAGGCTGAATAATCGATGAATTTTGAGATGATTGATCCATCAACATATTCATATTTTTCTCCTCCCCAATTCCTATGCAGTTGCAATAAACTTCTGGTCCATAGGCTTCCAAGGAAGAAGCACTTTTTCCCAACTTTCATAAGGCACTTGAGACTGCCTGCTAAGCAAGATTATGGTAGATGGATGTCCTAGTTCAGAAGTCGATCCATTGACGATTAAACCAAAAATAGACTTGACTATTAAAGCACCAACATTAATAGGTCTTCCAGTTCGAATATAATAATCCAAAATTGCACTTTCCTTCATCATTTTACTGATTTTCATAGTAGGATGTAGTTTTGATGCAATAAAGAAATGCCACACCCTCGATGCAGGTTTCAATAATGATGAAGAAAAACTTACATGTTCGTTATCTTTGGTTTCCCAATTTGCTTCTTCATCAGTAAGGTATTGATAAAGTTCATTCATGTTGTCTCTCGTAGGGACAAAATGCACATAGTGACAATTAGGAACCCTTTCAATCATAAACATTTATTCTTGAAGGAGTGAATTGTACCCACCAGCCTCAAACATAGACAACTCCTTGGTTAATTCCATGAAGAATAGCGTAAAACTCCTTCACCACAAGAACTACTACCGCGACAGTGGTATAACAAAGTAGTTTCCAGCTTCTATGTGTAATATTCTCCTCCACTTGAGTATTCGGTGTCTTAAATCCTCGATCCACAAAGCCTCATTCCTTGATTAATCTTTTCTTCACAAGAACTCGATCGTATAACTTATGTGCATCAAAACTGATGAACTTTCACTTGTTGCAAATTCCATATCTAGCAGTTTCTTCAGAGTCGAAAGTCTTTGTTTTCCACTCTTAAATAACTTTAAGATTCAATTTTTGGGAGTTAATAGGGAGAAAACCCATAAAAACTGCCAAAAACTACCCTTTGAATCGTCCAAAGTCGTTCCCATTGCCACATCATTTATGACATCGAATTCTGGCGCTTCTATCGCCACCTTTATGGAAAATGGTGCCTCAGGTGCCAAATCTGGCGCCTTCATTGCACCGTTTCATTTTAAATCCAAACGACTCTCAATTTTTTCTTATAATTCATAAAATAAAGATGTTTTAATGTATTTTCTTTATATTTTAAGTCAAAAAAGGTACAAGATAAGGGGGTGGGATAGTGGATCCCCATCTAATAGCAAATAAAACATCAAAACCTAGGGGTTCCACTATCCACGGTACAACTCCACACAAAAATAGAAAAAATACAAGTATAAAACCAAAAAATTATACCAACATAAGAAGTATACCCAAAATTACATGTATACCAAAATTTGTGAACATAAGGAAATGCTTAAAAAGCAAAGGCAAAAAGGCTTCCAGGGAGATCAGCTAATTCAAGCTATGTAGACATCCAAACATCCCAACAGATCAACATCCAAAAAATCATAATTGAGCATATCAGGCAATGGGAAAGAAAGCAATAAGTGTTAGTCTAGGAAAGGAGCAGTGGGTTAGTGGCACAGCAAGTGAGCATATCTCAACCAAACTAAACATAAAATGCAGCTCCAGAGAAAAGAAGGATAACTCCCTGCCAAATCAGAAATCAAACATAACAAAGAGAAGGAGTAAAATTATGCCAAATGATCCAGTGGCCATAAGAGGAGGCCATCCAAAAACTAGTGAAACCGTGAGTCCAAACAGGGGTATATATACACCCTAAACAAGTATCCCGAAGTGGCAACAGGCTAGCACTAGAGAACCATTTGTTAAAATGCAAACCAGGCCCCAACAGACTTATCCAACATGCAACTCTTTCACTAACCAAAGAAGAAAGAGCCTTAAACTGCTATAAACTAACCCCCAAGGCAGCAGCATCAAAAATAAAACATTTAACTTATAGAAAACCACAACAACGGTTCTATACTTCCCCAAAAAACTTTTCCAGGCATAAAAATCCAACAACTGGAGATTTATCAACCAAAACCCATGCCATAATAGGCCACTAACACGTTCCCATAAGGGTATGTAGGCAACATATGAAATATAGTTAGTAGTTCTAGAAAGCCCAACCTCAAAACAAGTAATGTATTCCCATATAAAAACCAAGTTATCCCGCAAACATTGCCCAACCCTATAAAAGAAGCCGCAACCATAAAAAAACAATTTTCAGTGCAAAAGAAACTCCAAGAAGAAACATTATAGTTTCCATTATTAAAATCTAAAAGTATAAAAACTGTAAGCATCAAGTCTACCAACCCAACAACCAAAACCTTCCATCCAGCTAAAACCTTCATCCAATCCGAGCACAAAAATAAGGAAAAAGCCATAACTTTCATCTAAACTGAGACAGCAAACCAAATATTCCAGAGACATTCCCAATAATGAAGAAAAAAAATGAGGCATCAAATTAAACACGAACATAAGGATCAGTCATATCACTATTAATCAGCCTAGCCATCATAGGAGGAGGAGAAATACCAACTATTACCCCTTGCACCCTCCATTTTGCAAGCCAATCCGTGGATTTATTTCGTTCTCTGTATGTAAAAGAGTATGATATATTTAAATGTTGCCCCTCTATAATATGCCTAATACGCTTTAACCAAATTATAATGTTCCATGGGGGATTAAGCTTAGCAGAAAGCATATTGTAGAGAGTCTCAGAATCAGTTTCCAGAATGAAATTATTTAGATTTAGAGAGGCAGCAATTTGTAGAGCAGCAAGTAAAGCAATAATTTCAGCCTCAATAGGAGAATTGGCCAAACAAGGTGATGCAAATTAAGTACAACACTTAGCATGTGCATCCCTGAAAATCCCACAAATGCCCTTATAGTCATTAGCATAACTTCCATCAACATTAACTTTACTCCTGCCATGTGGGGGTGGTGCCCATCTAATCAAGATGGGTGTCCTACCCCTACCCACATTAGGAGAAGCATTTTGTACAATGGAAGTCTTCCAAGCCTTCTTAAAATAAGCCACATCAAAAGTAGAAGTAGTAGAGGAAGTATGACAAGAAACATCATATTTGTGGATATTCCTAGCCATCCAAATAAATCATAAAACAATGCCATGAAAATTCCATGCTTAAGGAAAGTAGAATCAAATTCTTTCCAAGTGTTAATTGCTGCTCTTAGGGTCAAATTTGATGGCTAACTAATCCCAAAGTAGAGCCCAATACAATGTCACACCTCTTTAGCAAAAGTGCATTCAAAAAACAAGTGATTGGAATTTTTAGCCTCTCTTCTACAGTTGTAACAAAAGGAGGCAAGCTTTAACCCTTTCATTTTAAGTATATCATCAAGTGGGAGCAACTTATGAAAATACCTCCAAAGGAAAAAGGTGATAGATGGA
This sequence comes from Phalaenopsis equestris, assembly GCF_001263595.1. NCBI lineage: Eukaryota > Viridiplantae > Streptophyta > Magnoliopsida > Asparagales > Orchidaceae > Phalaenopsis > Phalaenopsis equestris. The sequence continues at coordinate 2,414 of NW_018251394.1, read as the reverse complement.
GATAACAGTTTGTGCCAAGTGTAAGAATACCATTTCCAAGGAGTAAAAGGGTGCAAATTAGAGTAGAGCATTTTAGTAAGAGAAGCACTAGCATGATGCTTCCAATGAGGAATATTTTTATCAGTAGCATGAATAGGAATAGTGGCAATAACAAGGGCAACATCACCAATTAAAGCATTAAGCTTATTTAAGTTCCATTAATCACAAATCCAATAGTCAGATTGTTGGCATCAATTTTTGATGTCACGAGTGTAGGGTGTCCACTTGCACGGCTTAAGATGATCTACGGTTCACCCGCAGCATCCGATGGCTCGAGGCACTCACCCGGGACCTTTTGGCGCATGTTGAAGGGGCACGTAGCCAGAGTCATTCTGCTAGGCTATGGCTTTCACTCAGATGAAAGGCCGGTCGTCATTTGGCACGTCAAACGACTCTGATTGGGGCAAAAAATATTATGTGGCACATCGCGCGTAATTTTGACTCAAAAAGACCCGATCATCAGCGAAGTTGTCTAGATGACCCTGGATGATGAAATGGACGCCGCCACTGTGTCCGGAACGTCAATTTTACTTACGGGGGATGTCCACTTCGCTACGACTTCACGGGCGGGGTAAAAATGCGCGAATTATCGTTTTGGACACGATAGTCAAAAAGTGGCCCAAACGACCCCGTACGATGAAACGGACCGCGCCAACGCGTCCGGAACATCGATTTTAGCCAAGAAGGATGTTCACTTCGCTGCAAAGACGTGCACGGGAGAAGAATAGGCGAACTATAATTATAATGATATAATTATTATTATTATTATATAATATATTATTATATATATAATAAAAAAAAAACCTATCGCTATCTCTCCTACCCCTCTCCCAATCGCAAGCCTTCGCAGCTGCACCCTCCTTCGCGAAAACCCTAGCGTTGCTCCCCTTCCTCGGCCGAGGACGACGCCGGAGAACTCACCGGAGCTGCTGGCGGCGGCCCCCCCCCCCGGGGACGCCGCACACCCCTCCCCCCCCTCCCCCCCCCCCGCCACTACCCTCACCGGCGCCAC
>NW_018251394.1:959-1295 GCF_001263595.1 Phalaenopsis equestris | reverse complement strand
CTCCTTCCTCTCTTCCAACCGCGCCGTCCCCCTCGCGGCCGCACACTAGCAGTCGGACTGCCGACCTTCCCGCCCTGCTCGCCGGCCGGAGCTCCTTGCCGTCGTCAGATCTGCCCTCGGCCGGCCGTCTGCCACCTCTAGCCGCCCTTACCAAGCTCTCGGTCTTCTCTCTCGTAAAGCCGGCCCAAGCTTCTTCTCCCGGATGCTCGCCGTTCTCCTCCTTGCCGGCGAGGTTCGACGCCGCCACCTCCCTTTTCTTTCTTCATCTTCTCTTCTTGGCTGCAAGCAGATCTGCCGGCTCCTCCCACTCTGACGTCGAGATCCCGTCCTTCGCCG
>NW_018251394.1:0-486 GCF_001263595.1 Phalaenopsis equestris | reverse complement strand
AAGCGAGCAAAGAAAACGCGTCTACTACCATCACGGTGGTGAGATTTTCTTCCTCATAGCCAGCCTTAGGAATAGTGGAGTCTGGGCGTGTGGGTTCGATCGCCCACACGGGGTGCGTGCGCCGACGTGGGTCAGTGCGACGACGTGCCTGTGTGATGGATCGTTGAATTTTCTAGAGCCAGCCTTTAGGTTAGGACTTTCTGTGCGTGGCCAAATACCTCCATAGAGCCGAGTGTCTCCCCTCTTGTTCCGAACCTTAGCACAAGTCCCGATGGGTCGGAGTCCCTCACTCCCCTTGCTTTGGATTCCCCAACTTTACTTGGAGAAGTTGGGAGGTCGAACTTGGCAAAAGCGAGAGAAGCTTTTTAGCTGGCTCGCTTTGCAAAGTTTGAAGGAGTTCGCAAAAATAGGAAAAGCTTTGTAAGTATCCTATTTCGCGACGTCGTGGAGTGTTTTCCCCTCGGAGATCCGGGGAGAAATTCCTCA
>NW_018251393.1:0-4009 GCF_001263595.1 Phalaenopsis equestris | reverse complement strand
AATTATTTGTTGACCTCACTTTTGGTTGAGGTTTAAGTGTGAATTCTTCTCTAAAAGGTGTTGGAGAGGAAGAGAAGTGAGAGATTTCTTCTTCCTACATTTCTTAAGAGAGGCTACAAAGGATTTACTTTTAGAAAGAGTTTCAGATAAGTGTTGTTTGTTTATTATTGTTGTATGAACTTTCTTTTATATATGAAATTTGTGTTTTATTGTATCTTTCTCATGAAGTCTAAGTAGGTTCCTTTATCTTTCTCCTTACTCTAAGATATGTTGAATTAAAGAGATAATGTGGATCTGCCAATGTTAAAATTTAGAATAAATTGTGATGGTTTTTCAACTCTGCACTTAATTTACTTTTAAATCTGACCAATTGAATTTTTAAAATATGTTGTGTAACATATCATCCGGGAAATGGAGTGTGAGTTCTACAACAGAGTGAGAATCACATTTAATTCAATGAAGGAGTATTTCGTTCATGGAATTATGTATAAATAAATAGGGAAATATACTTTGTTGGGTGTAGAATTGGTGATTTCTAGGGTGACAGACTTAGAATCCCCAATTTGATCTTAGTGTTTAAAAAATAAAGCAAGGGTTAGCCTTCAGGGGAAGGGAAGTGGGAGCTCTGGAGTGGGAGCCAGTATCCTCCTGACATAGCCATGGATTTAGAGACTAAACCTAAGATTAGCCAATGATTTTCTATAACACTGAATTAGGGTAGAGAATTAAAATGGCTCCTATTTGGCACAATACATATCTAAATCATTTATCTCATCTCATTTCACCAAAAAATCATTGTAGTAGGAAAGATGCTTTTTCATATTAGAAAACTTCATCACATACGCATAGTTTAGTAGTTATTAATTCTAAAACCTGATTTTAAATTCTGCTAGTAGTAAATAATCTAGCTTTGATAGTATCTTAAACATTCAGACTTAGTGACAATAATTTCGTTTGATTTCTGTAGATTTTTTAGTTAATTTATCATTTCAAATTTAAACCTTCCCAGTGGGATTGATATTTGAGACTTAAATAGAAAGTCTTATATTACTTGATAACGATACATATACTTGCGTAAAATCTAAATCTTAAGAGCTTAACGTTATTATTACTAAAATACCACATCAAATTTTTGGCACAGTTATAAAGCAGAGTCAACTTTATAAATTTTACACAACTATATTCAACCGGGATCACAGTCTGTCAGTTATTCTATAAATTATAAATGGATTTGGAATTCTCTTTTAAAATTCATTTATCTCCTTTTTTTCTTGGAGTCTTGGAGTATTATACACTCTTTCATTCCAAGTGATGACATACTATAATTGAGAGGCATTAAAGGCCCTTCTATCTTTTGGTTATGTAAAATGGAAGAGGATTCATGTTGACCTCACTTTTGGTTGAGGTCTAGAAACTTCTTTAGTAGCCTAGGTCTAGCCAAAGGACTTTCCTATTGACTAGTCTTAGAAAACTAGAAAACGTACCCTCACCATTAGAAACTTAAAACTCTTCTCTTTACTCAACTTGAAGTTCCACATATTGGTCCTAACCTCTAGCACTTAGTAGGTAAGATCATTATGAGGGAACTTAAGAGGAGTTCCTATAGGACTACTTGGCCTTAGGATTCACCCTAGGTGTTGGTTTGAAGCTAAGGTACACAATACTTTCACAATACCGTGGCTAAGATCAATACATGAGAGCCCAAAATGGGGATTTCATTGATCCATGGTTCATTTAGAATGGATATTTATCTAATTCTACTTGAAATGCTCCTCTTGGGTCTTTTGCCCCTAGACACCTCCAAATTACCTAACTGCCCTTGGAACCCAAATTTGGCCCAAATTCCCAAATTTTACCAAAATACCAAAAACTAATCAAAACTCATTCGAAACACTTTGAATACATCCAAATTTGCCAAAACTGACAAAAATGACCAAATTACCAAACCAAATTACCAAAGCCCAAAAAATCCAAAAATTCTCAAAAGAAAATGAATTTCAAATTTTTAAAATTTTTTTTCCCAATAAATCCAAAATATTTCCAATTTGATTTTATCTCACTACACCATGGTCTAATTTGGTCAATTTGACCACCTTTGACCAAAACCCCCAATTAGCCCCAATATTGGCTAATACCCCAAATCTCAACAATTGAATGCCCTAAACCTCAAATTGGCATCCAATTTTTGTTGAAAATCCGAAAATCCTTTATAAGGTCATTTGTGACCAAACACAACAATCAATTTGAGCTTAGCCTAAAGCTAGCTTAAGTTTGACCCAAATTAGATCCATATGCCTAAATTGGGTCTAAATCCAAATTTCATCAAAATCCACTAAATCAACTTCAAAAAAAATATCATCCTTCATGGAAGTTGTTTATTATGACATTTCACACCAAAAAAAACAATTAATTTGAGCTTAGCCCAAAGCTAGCCCAAGTTTGACCCAAGTTTAGCCCTACATGCTTAATTTAGGTCTAAACCCTAAACCCATCAAAATCCATCCAAATTGACCACTAAATCAACTTTAAAATAATTTTCATCCTTCATGAAAATTGTTCATTATGATGTTTTACACCAAACCAAATAATCAATTTGGTCTTAGCCCATGGCTAGCCAAAGTTTGACCCAAACTTAGCCCAACATGCTTAAAATGGGTCAAAAATAAAAAATCCAGCAAATTGATTAACCAATTGACCTCAAAATGACTTTCACCCTTCATGAAAGTTGTTCCTCATGGTCTCTTACACCAAATTCCATAGTTAATTAGGCGAATTGACATACCTAACCTAGTACAAACATAAGATTTGGTCATCTGCACCTTCTTGGACTTATGGTCAAATCCAAACCAATTGAGCTTGGTATGGTCAAATGAGCCTTACCATAACTCATCCTAGACTCTAGGCTCTAGGGTTGAGTTTAAAGCCATCCCATGGTTAAGCTTGATAGTTATCTCATGGGTAAATTATCTCATGGGTAAAATTTTTTTTAAAATTTTTTTAAAGAGATAAGGAGAGGGTTAAATCAAGGAACTTGCCATAACACATGACCATACCCTATGGTGCTATTTTTACTGATCATTATAAGCTTTAACCATGATCCAACCCTTGGTTAGCCACCTTAACTCAAGCAAAAGCCCAAAATCGTGAGCCCCCACATGGCTAATACCCAAACTCATGCCAAGAAGCCACCTCAGCCCAAATTGAGCTGAGGGATCCTCTGCTTGACATCTAAGCAGTGGGGCTAACCCCTCCATTGGCCAGCCAAGCCTTCCCTTAGCCAATTTCTATAAAATCCACCCCCACAGCCATGAATAGTGGGGTGGTAAAAAATTTTCACTGAGGCCTTCCAAACTCCTCAGAGAGCTTCCCTAATAGACCCTTAGTTCATTGTAATCCATTTCCCCCTCTCAAATCCACCATGACAATCGAATTTTGAGCTTGAATTTCTGCTCGAAACCAGGACAAACCCCAATCCCAACCTACACAGCACCAAACTTCAAATAAATTGGCCCTACACCTTCACAACAGTGAAAGAGGCAAAACCCCCATCAATCCCCCCCCTGAAATAGCCTCCACCATAGCTCTCGACCAACACCCAAAAACTTTTGTGGTCAAAATCATACATAGGCCTTACACCAGAGCCAGAGGCTTCATCCCTAAGCTCTTTGGGATGTAACAAAGGTGTGAATAATCTCTAATTGAGGCTAAACCTCTCAGAGCAAAGGTATAACCTCACTTACTCTCCCGAGACTTCGTGAGTTCTTCATTTATAATGGCTTGATTTCATAACATGTTTACCATATAGATGTGTTCGTCTCTCTAAGACGAGTAATTTAAAAAAATAATCACTAAAATCCATTAAGAAATAAGAGAGATATTAATAAAATGGAAGGTTCTCGGTTAAGTCTATCGGGGACGATGAACGGATGCCGTCCATTTTCGCGTATATTGAATGAACGGCTGAGATCAAGCCCGATGATCCTATGGAACGAAACAGCGGGACGCGTGG
>NW_018251392.1:0-291 GCF_001263595.1 Phalaenopsis equestris | reverse complement strand
AACAAGTTGCTGACGAAGAAAAAATTAATCAAAGATTGAGGATTCGTAAATCTCTATGGCAATTGAAGAGATGATAGTGCGGCAAAGATGGGAAGTGCTGTGTTACACTACCACAGTCGTGGTTGTTCTTATGGTGAAGGAATTCTATGCAAATTTACATGGAATCAACCAAAGAGTCGTTTATGTACGAGGTAAATGGATCACTTGCACTCCTGCATGAATCAATAAATTATACACGATCGAGAACGTTCATGTTTGCCACTATTCCAATTTCTTCCTAACGAGAAACCA
>NW_018251391.1:631-6622 GCF_001263595.1 Phalaenopsis equestris | reverse complement strand
ACATATCATAATGATAATGTGAAATCGTAGTATTCGTGTTTTAGTAAATAATTTGAAAAAAAAAACTGACACCATATTGGTGGGATTTTTATTGTTGGTGGTCATCATAGATCATGAAAGATTTCTAAGTGACTGAATACGACATTAGAAGAATAATATATTATCTCGAAAGATAGAAATATTACCTTATAATGGATTCAAACATTCAGATGAGGATTTTTTTTAGATTTATGGATCAAGGGAACTATGATTCTTTTCTTACATTACGGGTGTAAGATAAGGTTTATTTTAATTCTGGAGTTTTTATTCCTCACAAGAGCAAGCACTCAAAGTTAGTTACATCTTCAGAGTCACGAGCCCAAAGAAAACTCTCGATTAATATAATAAGTTCTAATTTCCAAAGATTGGACTTTCATAATTGAACTGGAGGATCCAAATTGGAAGAATTAAGTTTTAAGGGATGGGATGGGACTCACAGTCCAATGACGACCTTTCATGGGAAAGGCCCAAAAATGTAGGATGAAATTTGAGCAATGTTAATCAAAAGTTTTGAAAGGGATTAACGATGTGTATGTAGGATGAAATTTGAGCAATGTTAATCAAAAGTTTTGAAAGGGATTAACGATGTGTTGGAACTTACCAAGTGAAGTCAAAAAAAAAAAAAAAAATCAGAGATGCTGGATTTGACTTGGCAGTATTGATTGGAAACCTTAAGCTAAGGATAGAGTCAGGTGGGAAGGGATTTCTAAAAGAGAAATGAAACCCAAGACTCTATAAGAAATTTTATAGGTGCACTAACTTAGACTTTGGGAATAACGTCCCCGGTCAAGATGCCCATGGCCTTCCGTCGTCCCAGGAACATTGATATTTGTCGACTATAACCAGCATCATAACCAGGAACCCCCCTTGAATGCCAGAGCATGGATGATTCGTAGTTTTGAAACAGTTTGAAATACCTTAATTAATAATCATGGATTACTTCATCATAGTGTATTCCATCTAGTCTCAGGGGTAGGTTTGTTATTTTGTATGTCCTAGTCCTTAGTGCTAACTAGATACCTAGACTAACCTAGGCTTCTATTCTCATACTAACCTAGGGTAAGTGTACGACCATCAGCTTGGTGTCCAAGTTAGCTAACCTAAGGATATTTTTAAATCTACCAAGATTTTGCTTTTGTTCTTTATCTTGGTGTGTTTTAGTTGCTTATTTGAAGTTCAATATTTTAATTAATGTCTTGCTTCAATTCCTAGGTTTAGAGTTTTCGAAGTTTTGAGTTTGTTTTGTTTTAAGTTTAATTTTAAGTTCTTGTGGGGAAAACCATTTCATCCAATAATCATTGACTCTGGCATCACCAAACCAACACTTTTCAATCCATAAAATTACACCATACTTCCTCTCCACATGCTTTTCTTAAAAAAAAGATTATACATTTTATATATATATATATATATATATATATATTATTGTTTTGTTTGATTTTTTATCATGAAAAAATATATGAAATGAGACATTAAGTAATTAAATAAATTATGCACTTAGCCTTGGATTAAAATTAAGTTAGGGTTGAGTTGAGGTAAGCTGAATTAAGGTTAGCTCATGATTGAGCTAGGGTATGATACGATTCAACTGATTTAGGCGTAAACAGGGCTTAGATTGGCTTGAGTTGGTTAGGATTGACTCGGATTAAGTTTAGATTGATTTGGGTTGACCCAAGTTAAGCTAGGTTGACCAGAGGTAGCTTAGATTTGAATTAGGTCTAAATCGGTTTAAGCTGGGTTGACCTGAGTTGACTTAGGCTTGATTTGGGTTTGATCCAGGTTAAGTTGGGTTGACTCAGGTTAGCTTAGCTTTGAATTTGGTTTGACCCGGGTTAAGTTGAGTTGACCTGGGTTGGCTTAACTTTGATTTAGGTTGAGTTGGGTTAAGCTGGGTTGAGCTATGTTTTGCTTGGGTTGACAAGGGTTGAGTTGGGTTTGATTTAGGTTGACCCGAGTTAAGTTGGTTTGATTCGAGTTGACTTAGCTTTGAATTGGGTTTGACTCGAGTTAAGGTAAGGTGACCCAGGTTGGCTTACCTTTGAATTGGGTTTGACACGAGTTAGCTTATGTTTGATTTGGGTTGACTCGGGTTAAGTTGAGTTGACCCAAGTTGAGCTAAGTTAGGTTTTGGTTGACGTGGATAAAGCTAGTTTGACTCAGGTTGAGCTGGGTTGGACTTGGGTTTACTAGGATTAAGAAGGGTTGACCTGTCTTAACCGAGGTTAAGCTGGGTTTGATTTGGATTAACCCGGGTTGGTTTAGGTTTGGGTATGGCTGGGTTGGGTCAGACCTAGGTTTATACTAAGTGAGTTAGATTTTGGGTTTGGGTTAGACCTGCATTGGGTTAGATCAAAGTTAGGTTAGGGTTTGGGTTAAACCTAGGTTGGGTCAAGTCTAGGTTAGGTCAGAGTTAGGTTTGGTTTAGTGTTTGGGTTAGACATAGGTTGGGTTAGGTCTAAGGTTAGACCTAAGTTTGATTAGGTCTAAGGTTTGGTTTGGAGATTAAGCTAGGTTAGACTATGTTTAAGCGGGTTAGGGTTAAGTTGGGTTCAGGTCGACTTGTGTTGAGCCAAAACCCAAGCTTAATCCAAGGTTTTTGAGTTGATTAGCTTAGCCTAAAATCAACTTAAAACATAAAAATTAAAATACTTAAGTTAAAAGTTAGCAAGCAAAAAAATTACCGAAAGTAGGAGGTTGACCATAGGAGTAGACTTTGTCGGAGTAATGTTTTCTATCTTCCTCTGTTTGGGTTGTTCGAGGTATATGTCAAAGAATTGGGACATCGTGGAGAGTGCCGAAGACCGCCTATTTATAGGTCGGGAAGGAGGTGGCAGAGGGTTCATGGCTGTCCGATTCGGTGGTGCATCAAAGACAGAGATGAATCAGACGGTTAAATAACCACAGATCACCGCCGATGAAACGATTCCACGGTTCATGGTATGATCCGTGGACGAAGGCTATAGATCGATGGTGTCACGTAGAGTGACCACGCAGATTGGTCACTCCAGTTATACCTTGGTGTGCTCATGCCCAGACCTGACGTCAGCATGTTGAGGAACTTTTGGGCGTGATCACGCCCAAGCTTGTGCTGACCACGCTGATCCTGATTTTTATATGTAAGGATTTATGAAGTTGACACCACTAGAGTGCCAATAAATTGATCCTTGTATGAAAAGTAAGTTGTGTAAAGTATATATAATTATAAGAAATTGATAATGAGATTCTACAGAAGTAAATTTACAGGGAATGTGTAAATTTAAGCCCCGAATATCGATCCCACAGGGAATGTGTAAATTGACAATGATAAGTTTTACTAAGAAATTTACAGAAAATCAAATGAAATCACTGTCACTAATTTTGAATGTTGAGATATTATCAAAACTAAAGTACTTAACTATTAGCAAAATAGAAAAGCTAAGTTTAAAAAGTAAATACTAAGTTACTAACTATGTTAATGTAATGAAGATTTCTTATGTGAAAAAGCATCCTTCCCACTACAATGAGGTTCTGGTGAAATGAGATGAGATAAATGTTTAAAATATGTATTGTGTCAATTGTGAGCAATTATAATTCTCTACCCTGATACAGTGCACAAAAAATCATTGGCTAATCCTAGGTTTAGTCTCTAAATTAGTGGCTAGGCTAAAAGCTGGGAGGATCCCGGCTCCCACTCTAGAGCTCCCACTTCCCTTCATCAGAAGGCTAACTCTGGCTGTAGTTTTTAAACACTAAGACCAAATTGGAGATTTTAGTCTGTCACCCTATGGATTCTCCAATTCTACTCCTAAAAAAGAATATTTCCCTATTTATTTGCACTTAATTCCATGAACAAATTTTTCCTCCATGAAATCAAATGTGATCTTCAATCTGCTGTATAACTCATATTTCATTTCTTGGATCATATGTTTCACAACATATTTTAACAATTCAATTGGTCAGATCGAAAAGTAAATTAAGTTCGGAGTTGAAAAAATCATCGCAATTTATTTTATATTTTAATAATGGCACATTCATATTATCTCTTCATTCACCATATCTCATAGTAGAGAGAAAGATAAAGGAAACAACAAACTCGATGAGAAAGATACAACAAAACACAAATTTCATATATAAAAGAAAGTTCATAGACACTAATAAACAAACAAAACTTATCTGAAACTTTTTCTCGAAGTAAATCCTTTGTAGCCTTTCTTTAGAAAGCCAGGAAGAATATATCACTCACTTTTCTCATTCTCCAACACTCTTACAGAAAGTTTCACACTAAATCTCATCACACAAACTCTAAACTATGAAAAAAAAATCACTAATGGACTTCAATATGGTGGTGGAATGAAAATGGATTATGAAGAATGGCGAAAATGGAGTGTGGTGGAACGTTGTGGAATGAAAAGAAGTTAATTTCCTAATAAATTTCGGTCACAAATAGAGCCTAAGGTCGGTTCTCCAAGAGGTGCCTCCAAAAACTCTTCAAAACATCGAATCTTCTAGAAACGGGGGCTGAGCCGCCTTTGGTGTCGTTAGCGCTAGTCTGGCGCCGTCGGCACAGAGTAAAATTCTTCAGTTGTTCTGCGTCATCAGCGCTGCCCTTGGCGCGTTCGGCGCTGAGTATTTCTTCAAAACGTCAGTTTGACTCCAAATTCTATCCTTTTTTGCTATCTTTTTGCTTTAAGCCCTAAAAACCAACAACCTACAAGAAAATATCAAAAACCTACAAGAAAATATCCCTACAAGAAAATATCAAAATACCTTCCATTAAATTACAATATCACCAAAAATAAGTATAAAATATGGGTTTAAAAATGCATATATTTTGTGTATTAAACCCCGATGAACTTTCGGACGTGGTCATGCCGAGGCCTTATGTGATCACGTCATGCCAAAAAATAGGCAGGTTAACTTTGGCCAATCCGGCTGCACCATTACAAGAAGTGATGTTTGTGCAAATCCTATGTGACTAAAAATAAGATCAACACAGTCCTATCTCTTTTATCTAATGTAAGAATATGTGGGGTGATGGGAGCTGAAGAATAGGTGTAAGCCCATTTATGATCACTTTTTTTTTATTTGAATTATTTGTATTTCTATTTATATTTTGAAAAAAAATTGTTAGTTTAAAATGCTTTTATATTATTTTAAATTTAATTTTTAATAATAAATCAACATATTCTTAAAAACACTTAAAATAACTATTAGACGTTTAAATATTCTTAAAAATATTTATCATCATCAAATAACAAAATTAAAATAAAATTATAAAACAAAAAATGAAAATCATTCCAAACATCTCCTAAAAATTTAAACAAAAATAATTTATTAGCTAAACTCAATGCCAAGTAGCTCTAATCTGCCCATCATCCGCTACACGTTGACAATATTAATCCCCTCAACATGCACTTAGATAAAATCATTAAAATAATAATTATTATAATTAAGCTTGCTTTAAGCCTTCTAATTTAGTTATGCGTCCACTAAATATGGGACCCAAAGCATGCATAGCTTTATGCCACATTTTCCATTTCCCGACATAGCTGCACTCCATCCTAATATTGTACCCTAATCTCTTCTTAATTATAATTATGTTTTGATTAAATAAATAAAGAGTAGTTAACTAAGCAATTAGTGACAAACTATGAGGGGTTGGTGGACAACATATTGGTCATAAAATAACTTAGCTAGCAATGAATGAAGGGAACTTTGGCGTTTTCCTCCTTTGCCAACCACTTTGATTTCAGTATTTTATATTTTAATGTTTGGCTTGTTCTGTTAGGTTAATTAATTATTTTTTGCAAGGGGTGGGTGTGTAACATTTTTTTTTTGGCACGTGGATGGTGTTATTTCTAATTCAATATTAGATGAGGATTATTTTTTTATTTTATTACTTTTTGATTTTTTAAATATATTTATTTTGAATAGTTTGTGTGTGTGTGTGTGTGTCTATATATATATATATAT
>NW_018251391.1:0-590 GCF_001263595.1 Phalaenopsis equestris | reverse complement strand
AATAAATTCAATGTTTATGTATTTTTAAAAACAATTAGAATCATTGAATATATTTTACTTCAAATTAAAATATAAAGGAAACAAAATAAAAGATAAATGATCTCAAATGGCCCCTAGGAAGCAATTCAATATATAGCTCATTTTTAATTATGTTCATACCCATAGAAAAAATATATATTTCTACATTATTTTTGGTGAGATTCTAACATTATTTAATATAATAAAAATTAATCTAACACATATTCTTAAAAGAAATTTTGTTGCGCATGTGATTTTCATTTCAAGAATATTTAAGTTCAGATGTATCCGAACATCTAGATAAAAAGAAGTCTCTCAAAGAGCATAGAGACGTGACTGCCTCGCTATATTAACGAAGCAAATTTCAAAAGGAAATTATTTATCGTAAATGTGCATTGATGTTATATCACACAAAAGCATGTCATAAATCAATTTTTTTGGTGAAATAAATTTGTTTCACGTATACAATCATATTCTTTTGCAATGTAGTAACAACATTTTACAATGATTTTTTAACCAAAGTGACATTATCATAAGTTTACCTTGAATACTCCATTGCAATTATGTAGCAT
>NW_018251390.1:91617-96517 GCF_001263595.1 Phalaenopsis equestris | reverse complement strand
CTTGATAGCATTTAAAGAATAAGTGCGGGAGGGATTCCTCCCCACATTTACACAGACAGCATCTTGAAGGGCCTCTCAAACCTTTTTAACTATAAAATATCATCAGTGGGGATGAAGCCATAGAAGAGCTTCCAAGAGAAAAAAACCATGGAAGGAGAAAGATACTTGTTCCACACATTTTTAGTCCAAGATATCTCCTGTTGAGGAAAGCTGAAATTAGCAATGGAAGCTGAAAATGTCTAGGAAACTTTCTTCTTCACAATAAGTTTGTCTTTCCTGGATCTATCAAATGGTTTTTTTCATTATAGTGTAGATTAATCTATTGTCAAGGATATTCTGAAGAGCTTGCTGGTTCCAACCATTAGCAGACTAAAGGTCAGACACCTGTGTTGTTGAGTTGAAATGAGAATCAGTTGGAGGAGAGATTAAGCCTTCTCTAGTGCAGTTATCAAGACACACGTTTAGTCTGCCTTCCCCAATCTCCCAAATGAAAAGTTGTTTAGCCTTTGTTCTCATCTTCAACATATTCTTCCAATTTCTAGAGTTCCCCAATCTGTTAGTCACAAGAGAAGGATGTTGATCTCTACAGTATTTTCCTTTCAGAAATTTTGCCCCTTTCAGAGAAATTTTGCCCAAATTGAAGTCTGTGCTCTAAACATAACCCAAAGTTTGCAAAAATTTGTTTGGGTAATTTGTTTGAAGCTTTTAAACCCCAGGCCACCATCTCTGGTACTGCCACAAATGATTTGCCATCTCACCCAATGTACTTGCTTTCTCTGGCCTGCCCATAAAAATCTATTAAAAGTTCTTTCAAGTAAAGTTTGGATGGATTTCTTCATAACAAAAACCTGATATAAATAAGCTAGGAGAGCTGCTAAGATGCTTTTAAGAAGGGTAATTTTTTTCCCCATTGGAAAGAAAAGTATTGGACTAACTATTGAGTTTGTCTTGAACTTTTTGAAGAATATCATCAAATTGGACTTGCCTAGTCCTCCCTTTAATCAGTAAGGTGCCTAAGTATTTCAAAGGTAAATCTAAAATCCAATGTTTAATTTCAGGCTTCACCCATTTACTGCAGACAACCTGACAATCTTGGAATTTCTCCAGGCATTGAAACAACAATTTGTTTATGGGTTTAGTTGCTTTTGCAAATATATGATAAATGGTTAGATGTAATGTTAGATCTATGGCTATAAAGAGAGTGAGGAGCTTTGACCATAAATTGATTCAGCAGTTTAGATAAGTAATCAAATGCATGTATAAAGATAGTAGGGGATAAGGGGTCACCTTGCTTGATACCTATGGTAGCAGTGAAGAAACCATGAGACTTCCCATTAATGAAGATGGATTGATGATTATTTGACAGCCACCTTAGGATCAGGGAAATAAAGGATTGAGAGAAACCCCTAGAAGACGACACCTCCACAATGAAATCCAAATTAATGATATCATAAGCCTTTTGGATATCAAGTTTGAAAATGAGATTTCCTCCTCTGCACTGTTTGTCTAGGTCCAGGACTAGTTCTTGTGCCAAGAGAACATTTTCCACTATGCTTCTACCTTGCACAAAAGTTGATTGGTTTTCACTGATAAGATGAGGTAAGTGAAGTTGCAATCTGTTTGAAATGATTTTGCTAATAATTTTGGACATAACATTTGTGAGATTGATTGGCCTAAACTGATTCTAAGAGAGCTTGGAATTGTTTTTGGCGATTAAAATAATGGTAGAACAGTTAAAATATTTAGGCAAATTCATCCCATTGAAGACGCTTTGTACTGCCTCAATAACATCCCCCTTGATGATCTTCCAAGCTTTTTTGTAGAAATAAGCTGAGAATCCATCAGGACCAGCAACTTTAGAGCTATCAATTGAGTTCAGGGCTGACCAAATTTCCAATTCCCCAAGGATAGAATCCAATTTCAGATTTTTAGTATATCCCTGATCAAAAAGATCCTGCTGGACTGGTAATCTGGTGATAGGAGGTTGAGTGAAAAAAGTTTGAAAATGCTGGATGGCACTTGCTGCAACTAAGTCTTCAGAGAATATCCAATGCCCTGATGGATCTTTAATCTTGTGAATGGTATTACATCTCCTCCTATAGTTGATACAAGCATGAAAGTACTTAATATTTTTATCCCCTTCACGGAATCTGATTTTTGCAGCCTTATGGGCATAGAATTCCTCCTGCATACTAATAGCATTCATCAATTTTTCATTAGCCAGCAGCAAATTTAATTCAGTTTTTGGATTGGTCTGAAGCCTAGATTCCATATCAAGCACTTCCTTATTAGCCTCTTTAACTCTCAAGTTAACATCTCCAACCACATTCCAGTTCCAATTAGATAAATGCTTGCCAATCTTCTTTTGCAACAACCACAGTTTGATCAGTGGATTAGGGTGAAAACATTCTCTCCACCCTAAGGAAATTTGATTAGGAAAATCAGTATGAGAGGACCACATGTTGAGGTATCTAAAGTTGGCTTTGTGCTTAACAAGAGATGCAGAAATGGTGATGAGTAAAGGCCTATAATCAGATCCAGTCATGCTAACATGTTGGACAGAGGTGTGTAAGAATTCATTCAGCCACAGAGTATTAACTAGGATTCTATCCAATCTTTCCCATAAAGGTCCTCTCCTCCAAGTAAACTTGGGTCCAGTGAAACCAAGATCAAATAAGCCAGCCAAGCTGATGTTGTCATTAAAGAGATTCATAGAATTAGAGTTAGGAGGATTGCCTCCTATTTTTTCAGAAGGGGCAGAAATGGAGTTGAAGTCCCCTCCCACCAGCCAAACTGAGTTACAAGAAATGCTGACATTCTGAAAACTGTCCCACAGCTCCACTTTGGCTGTAGGAGAGCTTCCAGCATAAACAAAGGTAGAAAGGCCTTCTTTATCCCAAAGCTAAATTGAATATGAAGGAATTGTGGATGATCCCACAAAACTTGACACATAACTTCCTTTCTATGAAGTAACCAAATCTTATTGTTCAGATTAGCAAAATAAGAAAAACCAGAAAATTTTCTGAGGATTTTCTGAGGGTATTTAGACACCATTGGTTCCAAAACAGCTATAAACCAGAATTTATACATCCTATTCAAAGCACTGAGTCTGTTAAGGGATTTAGGATGTGCCAATCCCTAACATTCCAACACAATAGGTTCATCAATATATATATATATATAATATATTAACATATCTAAATAGAGTAGGCCAATAAATCCAGATTGTAAAATTTTATAAACAATTTTATTATTCCCAAAATGACCTCCAAATTCAGAATCATGACATTTTTTGATAATTTTCTCAATTTCTTTGTAAGGCACGCATCTTCTAATTACTAAATCTTTTAATTTTTTATACAAATAGGGGTCATCCCAAAAATAAGATTTTGCATCATGAATGAATTTCTTTTCTTATTGTTTTGTTTGTCAATATGGTAAAATACCACTATCAATAAAATTTACAAGATCAACATACTAAGGTATTTCCCATCCTTTTACAACATAAAGTTGTTCATCAAGAAAAGATTCATTAATTACTTTTTTAAAATTAAGTATTTCTTCCTATTCTAGCCTATATAGATGATCAACAATTTGATTATCAATTCCTTTCCTATCCACTGCTACAAAATCAAACTCTTGCATCAGAATTACCCATCTAAATAATCTTAGTTTTGCTTCCTTCTTTTATATTAAATATTTAATGGTCGAGTGGTCAGTATACATAATACATTTAGCTTCAATCAGATATGACCTAAACTTATCAAAAGCATAAACAATCACTACTAACTCTTTTTCAGTAATGGTATAGTTAATTTGAGCATAATTAAGAGTCTTACTAGCATAGCATATGACTTTAAAAATTATATCATATATTTGCCCTAAAACAGCTTCAATACATAATCACTTGCATCATAAATTAATTCAAAAGGTTTCTCCCAATCAGGTGAAACAATTATAGGAGCAGTGACCAATTTTTCAAATAAAGTTTCAATGACTTTAAGGCAATCGTGGTTAAAGTCAAATATTGTATCTTTTTCAAGAACTTGACATAAAAGCTTAGTAATTTTTAAATAATATTTATTGTATCGCCTGCAAAATTCAGCATGTCCTAAAAAGCTCCTAACTCCTCTTACAGTAGAAGGTGGAGGTACGTTTGATATCACCTAAATTTTTCATATGATCTTCTTCCATGTCATTTCTAAAATTTTATGCCCAAGCGGAATTCCTCCTACAACGATAAATTGATATTTTCTCAGTTTAATATGAGATTAGTCTTTTCACATCATTCTAGTTTCACATCATTCTAGAACACATTCTAGAACATTCTCTAAATGATTTTTACATATTTAAAATGAAGTTCCAAATACAGAAAAAATCATTCATAAAAACTTCAATCCCTTTTTCAATTAATTGACTAAAAATTGGCATCATGCATCTTTGAAATGTTGCAGGTGCATTACATAGTCTAAAGAGCATTAGCCAAAAAGCAAAAGTTTTATAAGAACTAATAAATGTTTTTTAATCTTGATCCTCTAGAGCATAGGTATTTGATGATACTAGTATATCCATTGTCGGCGTTATTTTTGGTTTGAGGGGAGTTGCCCGTAAGAAGCTGTCGGTCGCTGGAATCAAAATTTACATTTTGATTTACATATATATATATAGTTTAGAAAAATATGAAATAAAACTGACATTTATTTTTTATAATTTAAAATGAAAGAGCATTGTACTACAAATACTATATCTATCCCGAAGGATAAACACAAGACTTGAGGATGAGGCTCGATCAAATAAACTAAGGAAAGTATGACGTCCGTTTGGTCTGTGAAACTTTTGTATTTGCCGACAAGTTCCCCTATTTAATATAAAGGATTAAATAGGGTTTATATTAAGCTGG
>NW_018251390.1:90803-91569 GCF_001263595.1 Phalaenopsis equestris | reverse complement strand
GGCAAGCCCCTATAGTTAATTACATCTTAAATGACCAAAGGCACCTGAGAAGACTCTCGATAAAAGTCAAGAAAAATTATCTTCAAGGAATTTCAAATGGTAGGACTCTTCAACAAAATCGGACGTAGAGGTGTGAAAGGGAACTGGTTAAAATTTGGAATATTTTATTGTAGAATCCAAAGGAAGAAGAACTAGGGGATGTCATGGATCCAAAGGAGAACCTCGGTGAGTTCCCAAGATATCCTAATGTTTGGCATTAGTTTTGAGAAGAAATATTTAGGTGTTTCATCGTGCTAATTTTATTTAGTTAGGGCTTATATTCGTGCAAAACTGTCACACAAATAGCCTGGAAGATGTGAGTATTTAGGTCGTGACAAACAACAACCTCGGAATCCTAAGATGAGTTAGGGCTTATATTGTATAACACAGTTATACAAAGGCCTAAAGATGATGTGAGGATTTACGTTGCATAAGTAAGCAACCTCAAAATCCTATGGCTTTGTTGTTTAAGTCTAAGGAAGGAAGATTGGTTTAGCTGGGGAAGACAGGTTTTGCTGTTGAAGATGGTCGTGCTGCTCACCATGCTAGCTACAAGCTCCATGTCGTGACGAGTTTGAATTTTCTAGCGTGACAAGTTATAATGTTAAATCTGGTGGCCCTATGGTTGAAGTTCTTCAAATTTTATGAGGGCATATTACAGTTGATTAGAGCGATACCGGTTAGGATCCTACGGTTCCCTCGTTCCGGCATCACTATTTTTTATTTT
>NW_018251390.1:86258-90646 GCF_001263595.1 Phalaenopsis equestris | reverse complement strand
TATATTTTGAATGTTGTGGCGGTGAATTTTATCTTGGTTGATTTTAATTTTGGTTTTGGTTTTGGTTATGGTTAACGTGCAAGTTCATGTTGGTAAATGTAAGCATGAAACATGTAAAGAAAGGGTAGAAGAAAGACGGTACTATAAACTGTAAAAGCGTATCTGGCGAGTTTTCTTGTTCCACCACCTGAAACTTAAAATGCATGTTAAGGCAGTTTATGAAGAGCAGGAAAGGTAAAATTTTAATAATTTTCCTAACCCTATGTCATTTCTGGTGAGTCCTTAAAAGTTTAATTAAGGATGATTTCATTGAACGAAGAATATTAAGTTTAATAGGACTCTGAGGTATCCAACGAGTTAGGAGGGGGAAGCAGGTCCATGCCTCCCTCTCACCAACTGGTGAAAAGCCTCGAGTGCATTTATACTTTTTATATTACTTAACGGTTCATCCTGTAAAGTACTCTTATTACTCAGTGAACATTGATGTCTCAATTATCCCTAAGAATAGGGTAATTATCACTTGTGATTTAATTTGAAAATTATGTGGGCGAAGACCCTTAAAGAGGCAAGTTAGTGTAATTTGAACATTTAGCCAAATTTTTAATCCTAATTGGGCTTAGTGGTGTTTTAAGGATGTTTGGTTTAATTATGTTTATTTCTCTAATCCTTGTTTATTCAATTTTTTATTTAGCCTAAGTCACCACTAAGCCCTTAAGGCCTAGGTGAGTGTCTTAATTAGTTTTGAAAAGGGTTAAGCTTTATATGGTCATGATTCATGATTTGGATTTTATTTGAAAATCACGATAGGGGTATTAAATTGATTAATTATTGACTTCAAAAGTCATACCCCTAAGTCCAGGATAATTTAATTTTAATAAACTTCCAAATTTGAATAATTTAGAAATTTATTAATCTTAATTAAGAAAGTGAGATTGGTTTCTACCAATTAACCCATTATGTTCCAAGCATCAAATAAATTGCTTAAGCTCAGAGGTTGCCCATTCCCCTCCTTGACTTAAGCCTAAATGTTAATTAAGGCTAAATTTCTAAAATTACGCATTTGCCCTAAAGACTCTAACACTTCATAATTTGTCAAATTCAATTCAAATGACTTCAAAATTCTTATCCTACCTCACTCATGGGTTAACTAAGACAACAGAGGAGAAAATATGATTTTTCAGAATTTAATTTAATTTATATAATTATTTTCACGCGAAAATAGGATTTTTCAAAGAAAATTCCTAACTTGGTCAAGGTAAAATCTAATCCCTTGAAATGTTTACTAGAGGTAGACCTAGACCATATAAGGCTTTCGACAAAATTTCATGATTTTTTGAATTCTCTATGATTTATTAGAATTATTTTAAGTTTTGGGCCATTTAATAAAAATAAAATATTTTACATGGTGAAAATTAAGTTTTCTATTTTTGAAAAATCTCTCTAAGGTCAGAGAACTCAGAGGAGCAAATTTTATGTTTTTTTTCTGATTTTAGCCTTTTAAAAAGTATTTTCAAGCTTTGAAATTTAAGTTTTAAGCTTTAAAATTCAATATCTTTGTTTAGAAAACCAGAAAAAGTATTATAATTGTCCCTAAGTGATTAGGAAGCAATTTAAAATATTTCCATTAGTTTTATTATTTTGGTGATTTTTATCGATTTTTAATTATTTAAATATTTAATTATTCAAATATTTAAAATAGGCTAAAAAATCAAGTTTTTATTTTAAATATTATTTTATTTTTAATAAATACCCCTGATCACAGAGAACTTAAAACTAAGTTTCATAATTTTTTGAGTTATATTTTGATTTTTAAAAATCATTTATATGTCAAAAGTGGTAGTTATCTTTAAAAATAAATTAAAGTTATTAAATGAACTCAAAACATTTTAAAATATTTATGATGAGTTCTCTAGATCATAAATCATAGTGGAGATAAAAAATCAAGTCCTTTAAATGTTTATATTTTCCAAAGTTAATTCTCTTAGTGATTTAGTGTTTGAAAAATTTAAGTGCATCTTAAATGACTTGGCCCATGAAATTATTTCCAAAGGTTTCTTCAGTGATGGTGGACCTTCCAAAACTGGTCATGGTGGACCTTCCAAAATTTTCTTAGAATTTTCTAATCAATATACTAATTTCCATGATTATTTTAAGGGAATAATGTGCAAGAACTTGAAAAATATGGATCTCTGTATAGGAACCTCATATGACTTTGGAAAAATCAGAGGAAGTTTTCCTGACAGAGGCTACAACATGGAAAAATTTCAAGCCAAGGTGACGTATCAATATGCATGTAGAATAAAATGATCCCAAATAGTGTTCAATTAATTAAAAGAGCTTTATGCACCAAATGGACTTGAAGTTTATTCCAATTTATTTCACATTGTTTTCCTCTGTTTAAATTTATTTCACATTGTTTTCCTTTGTTTACTGAGTAAGGGGGTATTTTTATTTTATTTTTGTGATTTTTCTACACAAAGTTATGGATTTTCTAAGTTAAGGGTATTTAAATAAATAAGAAAAAGGCCTATTTATATATTTAAACTACGTGTGCCACCTCAACCTATGACCGCTCCGAAGGCATGCGTGGCGTGCTCTATTTGGATGCCGCTGTCCACGTAGCTTCTTGACCTTCTGGCCTCGGCCCACTGTTTATGTCCCGAAGCGTTGTCAGGCTCGATCTCCCCCATCCATTTGATACACGCTTGATCAGATGGCTCCCTGTCATCTTCCTCGATAGAATGATCCCGTGACCGTCCACACTAAAACCCTAAGATCTTAGCCTAGACTCAACCAAATCACCTCGGGTTTGATTCTATGGACTCGTCTAAGTGAGACGAACATATCCATACGGTAATCAAGAAATTAAATTAAGCCTAATTAAATGGAGAATCAAAATGAGCTCGAGAGGAAGAGAAGTTTTATACCTTTGCTCTAAGAAGGGAGGCTTCAATCAAAGGTGCTCGGCACGTTCGTTGGGGTCCAAGGAGGCTAGGGATTGAGTCCCTAGTCTTGGTGTAAGGCCAAGGTATGAATTTGATCATGATCGGATTTGGGTGTTGGTCTAGAACTACGATAGAGGCTATGTGGGAGGGGGATTTGATTGGGCTTTGGCCTCTTTCACTGTTGTGAAGGTGTGGGTGAAGTTAATTTGAGTTTGATGAACTGTGGAGGTGTATTGAGTTTTGTCCTGGTTTCCAGCAAGGTTTCAAGCTTAAAATTGAGCTCCGACAATGGGAATGGGTCAGGGAAAATGGTCAGAATGCACTGAGGTGATCTTAGGGAAGCTCTTTGTGGAGTTTGGAGAGGCCTCTATAAGAAAATTTTTTCACACCTCCCTTGGCCATGGGAGATGAGTTTTTATAAAAATGGCCATGGGGTGACTCGCAGGGCACAAGTTTGGGTGCAATGTGGTGCTTAGGTGGAGGCCAGAGGAGCCCTTCAATTTGATTTGGATGAGCTGGCCTCTAAGTTTGATTTGGGTGAGGTTCCATGAAGGTGGCTCTAGGTTTTGAGCTTTTTCGGCCACTAGGTTGGTCGGCTGGCCAGGGGGAGGATGCTAGGAGCTCAGGGAACCCAAAGGAATCCATCACAACAATTTAATGCAAATGTGCTTTTTGGAAATAAGATCCCTTAATTTGGGGGACCTTGCATTTTTGGAAATAAGATCCCTTAATTTGGGGGACCTTGCATTTTTGGAAATAAGATCCCTTAATTTGGGGGACGTTTGGTCCATGGCTTGATTTAGGTGGTTTCATGGTGTTTGGACTGGTCACTAAGTCCGACTAATGGTTGTGGTGGAGTTAATTTGGTGACTTTAGGGTGGTTAGATCACATTTAGTGCATGGGTTCAAGTGGGTGCAAATGACCAAAACATGGGTTTAGGCTAGGTTAGACATGTCAATTGGCCCAATTAATTGTTGCATTTAGTGTAGATGATCAATTTAAGGGTCAATTTAAGATCACTTTTAGTGTATGGGTCCAAGTGGGTGCAAATGACCAAAACATGGGTTTAGGCTAGGTTAGACATGTCAATTGGCCCAATTAATTGTTGCATTTAGTGTAGATGATCAATTGTTGCATTTAATTGTTGTCACTTTTAGTGTATGGGTCCAAGTGGGTGCAAATGACCAAAACATGGGTTTAGGCTAGGTTAGACATGTCAATTGGCCCAATTAATTGTTGCATTTAGTGTAGATGATCAATTGTTGCATTTAATTGTTGCATAAGAAACAACTTTGGTGAAGGATGGAAGTGGTTTTGAGCTCAATTTAATGGTCAATTTGAGGGAATTTTGAACTTTAATCAATTTGGTCATGTTGGGCTAGGCTTGGGTCTAGCTTGGGTTAGCCTTGGGCTAGGTCCAAATTGATTATTGTAAATGGTCA
>NW_018251390.1:70300-85690 GCF_001263595.1 Phalaenopsis equestris | reverse complement strand
ACCAATGGAAACCCCTTTTTGGGTCCTCTACATAGTGGTCTTAGCCAAACCATAGCCCTAGGGCTAGTAGGTTTAGGGGACCATCTACATGAGTATCCCAAAAGATCAAGGGATCTAGGCTAGAAATTTGAGTTTAGGGTTGTGAGTGTAGATGAGTGTAGAGAGTGTAGTGAGTGCAAAACTAAACCTCAACCAAAAATGAGGTCAACATCCATCTGGAAAAAAAAAATTTTGTGCCCAACGAACCTATCCAACATCTGGTATAGAAAAATGATCCTTTTTTGTGGCAATATTTTATTTTCTATAATCTATTGAGATCTATAGATCTGTCATCCAATGACTTATCTTGTTCGTATTAATTCATTATTCTCATTTTTCACTATAGTCACACCACCTTTCTTTGGAACACGGTGAATTGGACTCACCCAAGCACTGTCTGAAATGGGATATATTATTCCAGAATCTAACCATTTTAAAATCTCTTTCTTAAAAACTTCTTTCATTTTAGGATTCAATATCCTTTATGGATTAGCTCTTAGTTCATGTTGATCTTTCAATAAAATTCTATGCATACAAATTGAAAGATTGATTCCTTTAATATCAGCTAATGCCCTCTAAAGGCTTTCTTATATCTTCTTAAAGTTTCCAACAACTATAGTTCTTACGTATCATTTTATTCTAAAGATAATATAACAAGTAATAGAAAGTTTCCAACAACTGTTGTTCTTTTGTATCAGTTATTTCTGAGGATACTATAATAGGTAATGCAGATAAATATCCTAAGAATGCATACTTTAAATGTGTAGGAAGTGTTTTAAGTTCTAGTTCAGGTGGTTTCTCAATAGATGAAATCTAATTCTTATTACTTTTTGTAGTGTCTAACATTTCAAATTTTTCCTGAACATAATCCAAATATCTTTTACTCACTTCCATAGATTCATCTTGAATATTGTCCTAATCTTGATATTCCAAATATTGCTTTTTAAATTCTTTTTTGAATGTCTTCTTGAAATATTGATGGCTTAAATATTCGTTGATATTTTGTAGGGTATCTCATTGATTTTACAATATTAAATGTAACCTCTTGACCCCTAATTCTCAAAGTTAGTTCTCCTTTCTGCACATATATCGAAGCTCTTCTAGTGGCAAGGAAAAATCTTCCTAAAATGATAGGAATTTCTTTATCTTCCTCCATATCTAAGACAATAAAATCCACAGGAAAGATAAATTTATCAAACTTTACCAAAACATCTTCTATAACTCGTTTAGGATAGGTAATCGAATGATAAACTAACTGAAGAGTTACAGTTGTAGGTGAAATATCTCCTAAACCCAACTTTCTGAAATTTGATAAAAGCATAAGATTAATACTGACTCCTAAATCACATAAAATTTTTCCAAAAAATCTTTCGCCAATAGAACAATCAATAGTAAAACTTCCGGATCTTTAAGTTTTTCAAGAAGCTTCTTCTGAATTATAGCCCTACCCTCTTCACTGACTGCAATAGTCTCATTATCTACAAACTTCCTTTTCTTTTAAGTATATCCTTCACGAAATTTACATAGCTTGACATTTATTCTAAGGTTTCAATAAATAGAATGTTTATTGTTAATTTCCTCATTATTTTTAAAAATTAAAAATTGGATATTTCTATTTTTCTGATTTAATCTTTGAGGAAATGGAGGTGGTGTTCTTTCTAGAGTAATTTTTATTGGTTTAATAGGACATTCTGACTCAAAATTAAAGTCTTCATCAGACTTTTCATTTTCCACCTCATCTTTTTAGCTTCAACTTCCACTTCTTTTTGAACTCTGGTTTCCAATTCTTTTCCACTTCTCAATTGAATAGCCTTAATTTATTTTGTTTTAATCTTTAGGATTTACTTTTCCTGGATATCTATTACTAAGTTCAGTAGCAATACATCTCAATTGATTTTCCAAGTTTCTAATTGCAGCTCCTTGACTTTATGATTGACTTCCCATTTGCAATATCAATTCTTCCATTGACACTTTTTCTCCTTACTCTACAAATTATTAAAACCTAGAGGGTAATAAGGTTTATAAGTTAGATTTATAGTTGGAGTTTCCCAATGAGTTCGTAGTGTTGTTTCCCAAATACAGTTTTGCAGCAATAGAGTTATTGTTACTCCAACTAAAATTTGGATGATTCTTTCAACTAGGATTTTAATAATTAGCATAAGGACTATTAGAATGATTATTTATTACATTTAAGGTCTCATAACAAGGTTGAAATTCTATCATTTGTCTCACTTCCTTAAGCACAGATAATTTCTGAGAATAATTAATTTCATATTTATGTATCTCTTTGATATAACAACAATTTGGGTAACTAACATAGATATTGCATCAAAATCATGAATACTAGATACTCTTTTTGGATTTACCATTTCAAAGGGCCATTGATAATTATTAGTAGTCATCTCTTCAATTAAAGAATATGCTTCATCAAATGGTTTTGACATCAATGATCCATCAGCAGCAGCGTCAATTATCAATTTAAGAGATCCAACCAATCTATAATAAAAAGTTTGAATTATTAACTAATATGGCAATGCATAGTGTGGACACTTCCTAAGGAGATCCTTAAATCTATCCTAGGCTTCATAAATTGATTCCCTTTCAAATTGATAAAGAGATGTAATATCGTTTCTAAGCTTAGATGTTTTAAAAGGTAGAAAATATTTGGATAAAATTTTTTTTTATAAGTCTCCCTAAGTTTTGATAGATCCAGGTGCTAACAAGTTTAACCACATTTTAGATTTATCTCTTAGTGAAAATGAAAAAAGACTAAGTTTGACGGCATCATTCGACACTCCATCATTTTTAAAAGTAGCACACAATTCTGGAAAACCAGCAAGGTGTAAATTAGGATCTTTAGTTGGCATTCCTCCAAACGGATTGTTTTGTACCATTTGGAAAATAGCAGGGTTAAGCACAAATGAACTGGCTGCTACACCAGAGTTTTGTATACTCAAATAAATTTCATCTGCTGCAGGATTAGCATAATCTCTTAAAGGTTTCCGATGATATTCATTTTCATTTCCATCATTACTTAAATTGCAAGTCATTTTGCTAATAAGATCTATTTTATTTTGTTGTTTTCAAAATTTTCTCATAGTTCTTTCGAACTTAGAATTGTAAGAAACTAAATCTTTAGATCTTACACTATGTAAAAACAAACACAATAAGTAATTAAAATAATCAAACACATTAAAATATTAAAATATTCAAACTAAACTACAAACACTCTTTTTTTTAGTTTTTAGTTTAAAATAAAAATAATTTAAATTATAAAATAACTACTATTTTCAGTTACTTCCCCGGCAACGACGCTAAAAACTTGATGCGAGTAGATTTAGTGTATTAATTTTATAAATATTTTTTAATATTACAAAATACACATAACAGATACAATAGAAAAAATTCAAATTAATCCCAACAAAAATAATTTTAGTGAAAATAATTTTATCTTTTAAAAATATTTAAACTGGCAAATCACTTCAAAATAATGCAAGTATACGTATCACTGAAGTAATAAAGGGCTCTAATGGAGTCCTAGATATCAACCCCATAGTGAATTTGGAATTGCCTATAAGTAAATTCATAGGATTATAATGTAAACTACAATTTTAAACTACAAAAGTGAAATGCTAAATTCGAATATAATAGTAGAGTGAATGTTAAATAAAATGCAGTAAAAAGACAAAGTTAATTAAACTAATTACTAAACTTTCAATAGTAAAATTTACGAAAACTAAACAAAGTTTTTGTGATGAAGAGTTCAAATTTAGGAAAGCATCCTTCCACTTTACAATGAGTATATGGATTGTGAAGAAACTAAAATCATTTGAACATATATATATAAAAATTGTTTTGTGCCAAATAGGAGCAATCTTTTTCTTTACCCTCTTCCAAGTGCATAGAGAACATTGACTAATCCAGAGTTTGGTCACTAATTCCGTGGTTAGGCTAGGAGGATATTGACTGCCACTCGAGAGCTCCCACTACTCCCTTACCCGAGGGCTAACAATCTCGCATCAGTTTCCAATCAACTAGACCAAATTGGGAATTTTAATCTGTCAACTTCAAATCTTCAATTCTTCATCCAACAAATTTAATTTCCCTATTTAATTGCACTCAAGTTTCATGGATGACATCCTCTCCCATGAAATCAAATGTATTCTCCCTATATTATAGAAATCATAGCCCTTTCAAAACATATGTTCCTCAACACATTTTAACATTTCAATTGGCCAAATTGAAAAGTAAATGAAGATCGGAGTTCAAATCATCACAAATTATTATCATTTAAAACCGTATAAAACAAAATCAATTCTTTAAAAAACATTATCTTAAAGTAGGGAGAAGGATAAAGAAGGGTACTCTAAGTTCATGAGAAGGACATGACAATACACGGATTTTATATATAAAAATAAGTTTACAAAACAAAAAAAAGACAACTTATCTCACAATGCCTCAAAAGAAAATCCCTAGAAGTTCTCTTTAAAATTTTCTCTCTTTACATGCACTCTCAATTCTTTCTTTGAAGTGTAATGAAGAAGAAATCGCTCACCTTACCTCTCCTCTTACAATCCTTAAAGAAAATCTCCAAGCCCTTGAATTTCTCTCTCTCACTCAAACTCTCTTGCTTCCTCTTACACGCCACACCTACACACTCTCCAAAACCTCTCTTTTATTAAAGGCTGCCTCCCTCTAAAAAGAATTCAAAATTCCCTCCAAAATTTTATCTAAAATTCAACCTTTTTGAATTCAAAAGACATGTCCATTGATCAAAGAAACATATCCCTTCATAAAAGAATCTTCTAAAGTGTCTATATGCATTAAATCACTTTAAGGGGTGTTTAAAACTCGTGTCTCTTTCAAAATTTGCTCAAAACACATCCTGAACTGCCTTAATCACCAAAAATTCATCTCCGGCGCATCTGGCGCATCAAGCGCCAACTTGCTTAAGACCATACTGTTCTGGGTTTTGGCATTTCAGGCACCAACTTTGGCGCATTTGGCACTACCTCTCTGTCAAATAGGGCTTCTGGTGCCAATCTGGAACATCAATTGCCAACTCTCTGTAAAATGGCGCTTCTGGCGCCAATCTGGCACATCTGTGCCACAATTTCCAAAATTTGCGGTTTTGGCTCCAAATTTCATCTATTTTGCAACTTTTGGTCCAAATGCCTAAAATTGATATACATGTAACAAAAACATGAAAATAATATTCTATAAAGTGCAATATCACAAAAAATAAGCATAATATGTATACCAACATATTATTTGGATGTATCAATAGCCCCTCTACATCAGCTACAGGAGCATCTACTTCTCGCACTACTTCACTAGAAAATATTTTGGAGCAGATTATGATTCAACAAATGGATATTGTGAATATGCAGAATGTGATTGGAGGAACTAAAGCAATAAATGTTTATAATGATGAGCATAAGCAGAGGAGAGTTCAACATGATATAGCTTAGAAGGAGAATATGGTTATATATTTGAAAGGTAAGTATAATGTGGAATTTCCAACTCAACATCACTCCTTATGCTCTAGATCATGATGATGAAGAAGAAGATGATGATGATGAGGAGGAGGAGGACGACGATGAAGATTGATATCTTAGGAGTTAGTTTATTTTGATTTTTGTTTGTTATTTTAATTGGTTGTTATTTGTTATCGTTTCAAAACTATTGTAGTAAGAACTTCCATTTTAATGATGTGTTGTGGACCTAATTTGTAATAGCAATAGTAGATTTTTAATTTTTCTCCATTTTATTGTTTTTATTTTTTGTTTCTTTTTTTAATTTTTAGCAATTCCTTTAAAATATATTATCTTTTATTTAATGCTTTAACCCTGTATACATTTTTTAAGTTAGTGCCTACAGTATGCAAGAGCCCAGTTTCATACTCAGAAATCGTCTACAAGTTAGTTTTTATTTTCATGTAGTTTTTGTTTGCTTTTACAAACTATATTTTGTATTAACACATTTTCAAATTACTTAAAAATTTAAGTTTGGGAAAAGAAAATAAAATCTTTTAAAAAGAAGTAAACTAAATTTTACTTGTCCTCAGTTAACTATATTTTTTAAATTATTTTAACATGATCTCGGATATTAAGATTTAACTTTAAATGACTATACTTATGTTTATGAATATTATGGTAAACTTAGGTAAAGGTTTTTAATAGTGAAGGTCAATTTTAAAGTTAAAGGTGTTTGGTATGATAAGATAAGACTATATTTTTCTATTTAAAGTAAACAAAATTTTAATTTTTGAAGTATTAAGAATCTTAGAATCTCATGTAAGAAGAAAAGAAGGAAATATCATAAACATGTATGAATTTATAAAGTGAAGAAAGGTAAAAAGTTTTGACTTAAAGAAAAGGATAGTGAAGTTTAAAATTATGAAAGGCTATCGAGATATATAAATCCTCACTTGAAAAAAAAATAAAAGAAATGATTGAAAATATCCTGAATAAAATAAAATAAAAGAGAGAAAAGAAGAAGAAAAAAAAAATGATTGAGGAGAAGCTTGAGGAGATATCTAATAAAAAATTGGCTTCACTTGAAATAACTTGAGGAAAAGGCTTTATTACATTTTCTAAACTTATATTGGAATATTAGTAGCATTACCAGTAATGTTTTCATGAAGTTCCTTTTCATATGAATGTTCTAAGTATCCTTGATATGACAAAGTACAATTCTTTTTAAATAGAATAGAGATTCATAAATATTTAATTTGATTACTAAGTACTCTTAGACTCAGTGCCCGTTTTGGGCAACTTATTTAGGTGCGGTGGCGTTTTGAAAACGCCCTCTTGGTGTTTGTTTAAAGCGTTCGGAAGGGAGTTTTTAAAACGATGATAATCACATACATTTTTTCCTTCTACACATTGCATGCAGGGCTCCTCTTGCGTTCGGCGTTCGTTAGGGTTCTATTCCTCCCGTGCCTCCGCGATATTTCTCTCATGCTCTCCCTCGCCATCTCCTTTCCCGATCTTCTCTTTCGTAAACATCGACTCTTCTGGTGAGATCTATATGATGCAATGCTTTCGGGTTGTTCGATCTTCTCTGGTTGGGTTTTATTTGCAAGATTCGGTTTTCTCCTTCATTGTTCAATCTATATGTGCCTCGATTTGGTTATCTTTAGTTTCTTTGCAAGAATTTGTTTTCTTTAGGGTTGTCTTTAAGATGCCTTTGCTGGATTAGGGTTGAAAAAAGTTGATGGAAATGGCTGTGAGGTTTTCTTGCGAGTTTTTTCTGCTTTTTTTTAGGGTTTTCTTGAGAAATGCAAATGAGCAATGGGGGAAATTTTGGTTCGCAATGTGGGAATCTTTGTCATCCTCGTCCCTATTCCTTTATGCAAAATTTTAGTTCGAAAAGTGGGAATCGTATAATACTGTTGGAATGTGCTTGAATGTGTCCTTATTATATTGTTCTTGAAGGAATGCAGTGGGAATCATTACACTGTTGGAATTTTTTGATAAGCCTTTTATATTGTTCTTAAAGGAATGAATGCAGGGGGAATTATTATATAGTTTGAACTGCTGGATTTAGTTTGTTGCACATGTTATATTATTTAGCTCATTTTGAACTGCTAGAATATTCTAACTTCTGGAATTTTTTAGCTGCACCTGTTGGGATTGGAATTGTTCAGCAATTGATAAGCAATTTTAGCTGCACTTGTTGGAATTGGAATTGGAAATGTTTATGTTCACGATTTAGGGGCATTTGTTTGAATACATATTGGATACTATCTAGTTCTATTGGATACTATCTAGTTTTGTTGGAGTTGTTTTTCTACATTTGTTTGAATTTTTTAGCTACACGGTTTATATAGAATGTTGCTCCTGTTCTTTTGGATACTATTGGATACTATCTAGAATTGTTTAGTTCTATTGGATACTATCTAGAATGACTATGCTTATTGTCGGACATGAAACTACTGTTGCTGTTCTTAATTGGGTTGTTTTTTTTCTTGGTGTCGAGGTTGTTATAGAATTGGGATCCTACTTGGGCTATTGGTGTTTAGAGATTTGGTTATTAATTTGGGCACTTCCTATGAGATGAGATACAATGCTCATATGTGAAACATAGTTTTCATGGGAGATTGAAAAGTAAATTTTACATCAAATTTTACACAATATGTACATATTTTACATCAAATTTGATGTGTATTGCTTTATTTTCACACTATTTTTTTCAAATGTAGATGCCTATCGAGAACCATTGCTATTTATATGAAAATCATAGCTATGTAACCTTAATAATAAAACATATTCGATGTCTTACTGTGGATGTAGGTCTTTGACCAAACCACATAATTCCTTTGTGTCATTATTTTTTATTTTTTCTTCTGTGAGCAAAGTTTTATTTTTCTTCTGTGAGATTTACCTATTACTTCAGTTGGATTTTTTTTGGATGTATGCTCAATTTGTGGTTGTAGGTTAACTTTTTAAAATACATCTATGTGTTTCTTCTCTTGTTGGTGCATTTGGCTAATTTTCCTATGCATGTTTAGTTACAAAATGAATTTCTCTACACAATATCTAATTCTTCATATAGTACCACAATGTCTAAGATAAGTGAAGGTGGTCCCTCAACGATGTGGGATAAGGAGGTCACAATTATTTTTTGCAACCTCTGCATCACCGAGATTAAGATCGGGAATAGGTCGACCACCTATTTCAACAAGGAAGGTTGGCAGAACATATCTAAGAGGTTTAAAAAATTGACTGGAAGGGATTATAAGAAGCTAAAGTTTAAAAATAACTGGGATCAATTTAAGCAGGACTGGAAAATTTGGAAGGAGTTGAAACATGGATCCACGGGTTTGGGCTGGGATCAAATCAAGCAGACAAATAGTGCGCCTGAGGAATGGTGGGCCGAGAAATTAGAGGTAAAATTGATATTATGTCTTTGTCACTTACAATCTTTTTTATTTTAAACAATTATCCTCCTAGACCCTAAATCTTTATTGTAATGTCTTAGGCAATGCCGACAATAAAAAAATACAAGCAGAGCAGAGTTGACCTGATCTTGAAGATAAACTTGACAGTATGTTCAAGGTAGCAGTGGAAATGAGAAAGAGTGCATTTAGCCCTGTGAAACAGGGTTTTGCAGGAATACCTGATGATTTTCCACTAGATCTTGTAACAGTTGATGAAGAAATACACAGTGTTAACTAGAGGGAGATGGGGGAATCAAGCTCATAGATGAAGAGGCCAAGGCTTGGAAGAAGAAAGAAAGAAAATGATACTTTTATCCAAACTTTATTTGACAGACTCATAGATGCTTTTGGATCACCACCACCTGCTCCACTACTTGACAACACTATCTTAGATTGTCTTCGCACTTTAAAAAACATCCGTGAAGTTATAGCAGATAAGCACTTTCATGAAATATGTATGAAAAAACTCGAGGATCCAACACGTAGGCACATATTTATAGCGATGGAACCAGAGTTTTGAGTGGAATATTTATGTGTTATTATAAATTAATGAGTTCTTATAATTGTTTTTATGTAATCTGTAAAGTTATGAACTCATCTGTTATTTGGAGCTGAGTTTCTTTTTTAAATGTACTTTTAATTGATTTCTGAATGCATATTAGCAGAGCTTTTATTTTATTTAAAAGGTAAATTTACTAGCTGAGTTTTCTCATTCTTTATTTCTTTCGCTATATTGGTTAATAATTGATGAAATAACCGAGATCTTTTTTGCTTTAGGATGGATCCACAACATGAATGTCATAAGAGAATGGAATGGGCTGCAGCTATTGTCAAATTACTATTGGAGTATTGCCGATCAAGCAAAAATCGTGTACCCAGAATGACCTCCAATTTTTTGGGGATAAATCGGTTGGCGAAATGCTTTCTGGACATCCTATTAGGTTTAGTAACATATTTTGTATTACAGTACCTATCTTTATGGATCTCTTGCATGAGTTATCCCTCAATCACGAACTCCAAGGTTCTTCAAGAACGACGTGAAGGGAGGTATTAGCTATAAAATTATATACTCTATCACAAAATGAATCAGTTAGGGGTACTATGGAGAGATTTCAACATTCAACAGAGACAATAAGTTGTTATTTTTTTAAAGATGTACAGAAACTTGTTATCTTAGCCTCTAAAAATATCAGACCAGAGGATCCATCATTTGCTAATACTCCAAGCCAAATTGCAGTTGATCCCCATTACATGCCTTACTTTAAGGTAACCATTCTTTTCTTTACTTTCATAGCAACATATAAATATTTTCTAACACTGTAAAACAGAACTACATAGGTGCAATTGACGGTACTCACGTTGATGCCCGAATACCTAGCTAGGAAAATGTGGGTTACATTGGTCCAAGTGGATTGACTACTCAAAATGTCATGGTGGTATGTGACTTCAACATGTGAATTACCTATGTTATGGCGATATGGGAAGGGAGTGTACATGATAGTCAAATTTTTGCTTATGCTATGAGAAATAGATTGCAGGGTTTTCCTCATCCGCCTCCAGGTATGTATTGAAGTTTAAAATTCCAAGTTATAGGTATTTATTGCAAATAAAAATAACTTCCATAACAAAAAAATACTATTTGGTTGATGCTAGATACCCAATGCAGAAGGGCTATCTCAAACCCTATCCAAACACTAGGTATCACATTGCTGATTTTGAACGAGTAAGTGGAACTATTTGTGGTAGGAAAGAAATGTTTAATAAACTCCACTTCTCTTTATGTGGAGTAATTGAAAGAACGTTTAGTGTGTGGAAGAAGAAATGGGTCATCCTATGTGATATGCCATCATATCCATTTCAGAAGCATGTGCATATTATGGTGGCAACAATGGCACTTCATAACCTCATACGGCAACACTCTTCACGTTTAGATATAGACTCTAGTATGGCTGATAACGAAGAGCTAACAGTCTATGAAGAACCATCAGAAAGCATGATCGGTCCTTCAATTCTTGAGGATGAGAATGAATTTAATGAATTTGTAGTTCATGACGCGGAGGGTGTGGCTGAGATGGCTGCTCTGAGGGAGACTTTAGCAGATGCTATATATGACAGCTAATCTAGCAAGTCTTTGTTTTCTTCGTATTTATGTAGATTAATTTTGTATTTCTATTTTATTTTTTTGGGATAAGTACTGACATTCTTTATGTTTTTTTAATTTTTTTGTAGTTATACAAACATGACTTCTAAGATATCAGTTAAAGACAGAGGTATTTTATGTTATTGAGGACTAATGTCTCCATTGCTCACATTGAGTCAGTCTAATAGCTTTGGGAGGAAGTTCTATGATTGCGTTAAGGGTGTTTCTGCTCGTTGCACCTTCCTCCGGTGGGCTGACAGTCCCACATATTACACTGCCAGCAGTCATTGGAATTTGATATTTTTCGAGGTTGATGGTGCAGATTAGGACAGGCGTAGCCAGAGTTTGAAATTAAATATTTCAATATTTCTCTTTGTAGTTGTACTTGTCTTTGTACTATTTTTATTTCTTCTAGTACTCACGAGAGTGTGAGAACTGTATGTCATATTCTGTAACTGATCTGTGATGATGGTATGCTTCTGCACTATATGCTTTTGTTCTACCAATAAGCTATTCTGAATAAGCTTCCCCAAACAATTTTATTAGACCAAGGCAGGGATGTCATTTAACCACCAAAAAGCTAATCTGAATAAGCTGCCCCAAATAGCAAGCCAGATTATTCTGATAAATTGCAGATTATCAGATTAACAGAATAATCTGCTTATTAGCAGATTATAAATAATCAACAACTGCGCCAAACAGACCCTTACAAATTGAATCTAAATTATTAAATGATTTCCTTAAATTTGACTATTTTATTTATTTAAACTAAAGTATAGAAGTTGTATGTTAATATCTATCCTAAGCCATGTGCTTTTATGTAATAAAAATGCCCCTTAAGGATAAGTAACATTTAAGTTTGGGGGATTTTGATACACCAAATAATATGTTGTTTTAAGTATACATTTAATGTTTATTTATGGTGATATTACACAGTTTTTTTATATTTTTTGTTGCAAGTATATCAATTTTAGGAATTTGGAGCAAAAGTTGCAATAAGGATGAAATTCAGAGCCAAAACAACAAATTTTGGGATTCTGGATCTTGAAGCATCACCTTCTAGAGAGCTGGTTTCGGAAGCACTAGAACTAGCGCCTGAAGCGCCATTTGATAGAGAGCTGGCACCAGAAGAACCAAAACCCATAATAACGAGATCTTAAGAAAGTTGGAGTGTGAAGCGCCAGAACTGGTGCCTGAAGCGCCATAGATGACTTTTTGTAGATTTAGGCGGTTTGGGGTAAACTTGGCATAAATTTTGAAATGAAAACTTGTTCTAAACACCCCATGGAGTGCTTCAATGCATCTAGACACTTTGGAAGGTTTTTTTATGATGGGATATGTCTTTTGGATTAATAGACATGTCTTTTGGATTAATAGACATGTCTTTTGAATTTAAATTGACTTTTGGAGAGAATTCTAGAGGGAACTTTGAATTCTTTTTGGAGTAAGGCAACCTCTAATAAATAATAGGGAAGTCTAGAGCTTGAAAGAGAGGAAGAAAAGGGTTCATGAAAGGGGGGCTGAAGAGAGAGATTGATGTGAGATAGAGAGAGAAAGTAAACGGCTTGGAGATTTTCTTCAATGATTTTAAGAAAGAGGGATGGTGAGAGATTTCTTCTTCATTACACTTCTAAGCGAGAATTGAGAGTGCTTGTAAGGAGAGAAAGACTTGAAGAGAACTTCTAGGGTTTTGCTTGGGAAGGATTGTGAGATAAGTTATGTTTTGTATTTCTTTTATTTTGTAAACTTGTTTTTATATATCAAAGTCGTATTTTATCATATCCTTCTCATGAATTCTTAGTCTTCTTTATCCTTATCCCTACTTTGAGATATGATTTTGTGAAGAATTGATTTTGCGTTATATGATTTTAAATGTCAATAATTTGTGATGATTTGAACTTTGATCTTAATTTACTTTTTGATCTGGCCAATTGAATTGTTAAAATATGTTGAGAAACACATGCTCTGAAAGGGCTATGATTTCTATAACATGGTGAGAATGACATTTGATTTCATGGGAGAGGAGGTCATCCATGAATTTGAGTGTAAAAAAATAGGGAAATATACTTAGTTGGACGCAGAATTGGAGATTTTAAGGTGAAAGATTAAAATCCCCAATTTGTTCCAGTTGATGGGAAGCTTATGTGAGATTGTTAGCCCTCTGGTGAGGGAGTAGCGGGAGCTCTAGAGTGGCAGTCGTTATCCTATCAGCCTAACCACAGAATTAGAGACCAAACTCTTGATTAGTCATTGATTTTTAAGCACTTGGAAGAGGGTAAATAATAGGATTGCTCCTATTTGGCACAAAATGAATTAAATATAAAAATATTTTCTAATGATTTTAATTTCTTCACAAACGATATACTCATTATAAAGGGGAAGGATGTTCTCTTAAATTTGAACTCTTCACCACAAAAACTTTATTTAGTTTTAGTAAATTTTACTTTTGAATGTTTAGTTGTAAGTTTATATAACTTAGTCTTTTAATTACATTTTATTTTGCATTCACTCATTTACTTTAGATTTAAATTTTCTACTTCGCTTTTGTAGTTTAAATTTTTAGTTTACATTATAATCTTAAGAATTTAATTATAAGCAATGCTAACTTCCCTGTGGGATCGATTGCTAGGACTCCATTAGATCCCTTTATTACTGGAGTGATACGTATTCTTGCATTATTTTTAGGGTGTTAACAGTTTAAAGTTTTTTTTAAGGATAAAACTATTTTCACTAAAGTTATTTTTTTTTTTGGATTAAATTGCATATTTACTAATATATCTGACGTGTGTGTGTTGTAATATTAAAAAATATTTATAAAATCAACACACTAAATCCACTTGCTTTAGTACCTGAATTTCAGTCCTAATCTTGGGGTCAGAACCTGAATTCTGATTTCCCTCTTGCAAGTTTGGTACCTGAATTCAAGTCCATATTTTGTGGTTAGTACCTAAATTATGATTCCCATCTTCTGAGGCTGGTACATGAATTCTACTCCTCATTTTGGTTTCAATACCTGAATTCTGATTTCCTTCTTGTAGAGTAGGTACTTGCATTTCAGTCCTCATCTCGATGTCAGTACTTGAATTCTTATTCCCACCTAGAAGTTTGGTGTAATGTCCCTAGTGGTTTCCATTCTTCAACTCGATCCAGTTCGGGCATAATTTCCCTAGCGGTTGCTCGAGCTGGTTTAGTCTTTTCTTCCTTGCGTATTGTTCTTAATAGTGTTGTTCTCTGCACTGTTGTTACCCCTTGAGTTGGATGTAAGCCCTTATGCTTTCCATCTTGATTCAGTATCCTCATGCATAATTTTATCCTCCAAAATTATTAAAATTGAGATCAAAATTAAAATTTTTAAACATCAAATTAAAATCTAATCTTCATCATGACCGTCAGTTTTCTTGAGGGTTATTTTTGGAATCCCCTTCCTTTTTCCCCAGCCGGAGTCCCTCCTTACTCCCCAGCAAAAATATTCTAATCTTTTTCTATTCTATTTTTAGTGTGTTGACTTAAAAAGTCTTGTTGGTTTTGTGGTCTTCGGCCAACGCCAGTACGTGCGGTGTACCGACCCAGTACACTACACTTATTGGGGGTCCATTTGTTGACCTCACTTTTGGTTGAGGTCTATTTTCCTCCTTAGTAGCCTAGGATCTAGCCATAAGACTTTATTATTGACTACTCTTAGAGTTGGTTTTGTTGCAAAATAAGGAAATATAAATGAAAAATATAATCAAAATTATTGTTATACTGTTGCTTATAAACAGTTATTGGGGATCAGAACCCTCACCATTAGAAATTCTACACTCCTCTTTGCTCAACTTGAAGCTCTACATATTGGTCCTAACCTCTAGCACTTAGTAGGTGGGGTCAGTATGGGGGAGCTCAAGATGAGTCCCCATAGGACTATTTGACCTTGGGTACTGGGGCTAAGACACTCACTTTCACTCACTACACTCACTCTCTCTCACAATCCCTCACAACCCTAAACCCAGTATTTGTTGAATTTGATCCCTTGATCTTTTGGGAGACTCATGTAGATGGTCCCCTAAACCCACTAGCCTTAGGCTAGGGTTTAGCTGAGACCGGTACATAGAGGACCCAAATGGGGAATCTATTGGTCCATGGCTTATATAGGGAGGTTGGCACCCCAATTCTACCAAAAATATCCAACTTACTCTTTTGCCCCAAAATTCGCCAAATTACCTGGATACCATTGGAGCCCTAACACCCCTAAACCCACTAGCCTTAGGCTAGGGTTTAGCTGAGACCG
>NW_018251390.1:60449-69974 GCF_001263595.1 Phalaenopsis equestris | reverse complement strand
AGTCGAATTTAAAACATCTACTCTCCTAATTGGATCATCTAATGGTCGACGTTTAATATGACCAAACCATCTAAGACGACTTTCTCTAATTTTGTCTGTCACAGGAGCTACACCAACCCTATCACGAATATATTCATTCCGCATTTTGTCTCTAAGTGTAAAGTCACTCATCCACCTAATCATTCTCATCTTGGCAACACTTAACTTATTATTATGCTTCTCTTTTAAAGGCCAACATTCAACGCCATAGAGCATTGCAGGTCTCACCACCGTCTTATAAAATTTTCCTTTCAGTCCTAGCGGTACTTTTCTATCACACAAAAGGCGCAAAGTACTCCTCCACTTCAACCAACCAACTTGAATTCTACTATTAATATCCCCATTTATATCACCATCGCTTTGGATAACGGACCCAAGATATCTAAATTGTTCACACCTTTTAATAATTTGATCACCCAAAGTCACACTTCTCTCACTAGAGCTATTACTACTAAAATTACATGTATTCAGTTTTAATTCTACTTAAACGAAGGCCTTTAGACTCCAATGTATACCTCCATAATTCAAGTTTTTCCTGAGATTTTTCTCTCGTTCTATCCATGAGATGAATATCATCAGCAAAAAGCATAAACCACAGTACATCCTCCTATAGATGTTTAGTAAGACCATCCATAACTAAATCAAAAAGATATGGGCTTAAAGTCGATCCCTGATGTAATCCAACAGAATTTCATCCATAACTAAATTTGGCCAAAATTCCCAAAATTTCACAATCCACCCAAAATACCCAAATTTGTTCAAATATCATTTCAAACCTTTTCAAAATACCCAAGTTACCAAACACAACAAAAGACTCATCCTAACACAAAAACCCCGCCAAAATGGCCAAAATTACAAAAAATACCCTTGGCACCCTAAACTTTCCCAAAACCTCCAAAATCACTTCAAATGTTTTCAAAACCAATTTGGACCCTCCAATTAAACCCAATTTGGCCAATTTTACCATTTTCACAAAAAACCCCAAATTGCCATTGAAGGCTCAATTTCTCAAAATTCTCCTCAAATGTCCATCAATTTAGCCTGAATTTCCCTCAATTTCAATTCTTAACTTAAACTCACCTTTAAAATGACCAATCTAAATCAAATATAAGCTTAATTGGCCCATGCTTTGAGCCCAATTTTGATCTAAGTCAAACCCCCAATTTTGGCCCTATGACTTAATCCCACCAAATTGAACCCCATAGCCTAGTCAATTTGCCACAATTTATGTTTAAAACTCTTCATAAAAATCCTACACATCAAACTTGACCTTCAATTGGCGTTGGTGAAGCCTCAATTACATTCAATTTTAACTTAAGTCCAAAAATTCCCAAATTTCCCCCAAATTGTCTATGTCCCCAAATTCCACCAAATTGATTGCCCTAACCACAAAATTGACACCCAAATTTATGTTGAAAACTTTTCATGATGTTCCTATGGACCATTTTCAACAATCAATTTGGACTTAGCCCAACCCTAGCCCAATCTAGACCCAAGCTTGGCCCAACATGCCTAAATTGACCAAAATTCCAAAATCCTTCAAATTGAATCCCCAATTGGACTCAAAATCATTTCAATCCTTCACCAAAAATATTTACTACAATCATTTACATAATTTTGATCAATCAATTGGGCTCAAATTCATGGCTAGACTAACCCAAACCCAACTTTTGGCCATTTATACCCACATTGAACCGATGCACCAAAATTGACCTAGTCATGTCAAATTGACCAAAGTAAGACTTCTACAGCAAATTTTTGGACCCTAGTGACCAAAATAGACTCACTTAACCCACCCTAGATGATTTATGGACCGAAGGTACACTAACTCAATGGATTTGTTTCCTAAATTGCTTAAGCCAAAGGGATCTTTGGCAAAACCCATCATCAGCGCAAATTAATGGTTGTGAAAGATTCCTCTGGCTCTCCTAACCTCCTAGACACCTCCCCTGGCCCTGTCGTCTAGCCTAGTCGCTGGAGTACCGCAAAACTGAGGGCCACCATCCTTAAATCAAACCCATTCTCAACTCTAGGGGACAACTCACCATGATTATGCTTTAGACCCTCTTAGCCCACCACCTCAGCAGGCTTTTGCACCCAAGGCCAAGCTCTGAACTCCACTCTCTGGACATGGCTATAAAATGTCCTCTTCATGGCCAAAGAAAGGGTACTGAAATTTTCTTAAGGAGACCCTCCCAAATAGCTCCTATAACCTCTTTAAAACCACCTCAGTGCAATCCAACGGCCTCCTTGCCCTCAATTCCATTGTCAGAGCACAATTTTTTAGCTCAACCCCTTGCTGGAGACAGGACATTCTCCACCACAACTCCACAATACACCAAATCTCAATTAAACTCACCCACACCTTTGCCATAGTGAAAGGATAAAAGCCCCACTAAAGCCCCCTCACAGAGATCCTCCACGCTAGACTTTGATCAACACCCTAATTTGATCATGATTAAATTTGTGTCTAGACCTTTCACCATGACCAGAGGCCCAATCCCTAGCCTTCTTGGACCTCCATGAACGTGCCAAATACATCTGATTGAAGCTTCTCTTCTCAGAGCAAAGGTATTGAACTCCCCCTCTTCCCGAGCCTATTTTGATTCTTCATGTGATTAGGGTTATTTTAATGGCATGTTTATCGTATGGATATGTTCATCTCACTTAGACGAGTCTATAAGATCAAACTTGAGGTCATTTGTTTTAGAAATGAGTGAGATCTTAAGCTTTTAATGTGAACGGTTCACAGGGTTTGTCTATCGGGGACGATGATGGGGAGTCGTTCGATCAAGCGTGTATCAGATGGAGGGATGAGATCGAGCTGGACAGCGCCTTCTTACATGAATTTTGGACCAATTCAGCGTTGAGGTGGATGGAGGTACCAAACCATAGGACACTGCGTGGAGCTTCGGAGTCGCCATAAGTTGACGCAGCGCCACGTGTTTGATTAGAAAAATAAGGATTTTTTTTCTATTTCTTTAAATTCCCATAACTTTGAAAAATCATACCTTTGTATAAAAATAATTACAAAAATAAAATAAAAATATCCTAGTGCTCAGTGAACAGAGTAGAACGATATGGAAATTGTTTGAAGTTTCGTTGATGCATATTTTATCTTTAATTAATTAAATATTGTTCTAAGTATTTCAATTCTCCATGCATTCAAGTATTTCACCATGGCTTGATATCTTGGCATGTTGTTGCCTCTGTCATGAGGGATATTCCATGATTTTTCAAAGTCAGAGGAGACCCCTAGATAGAAATCCATATTTTTCAATCTTATGTCCATCATTTACATAAATTAATCATAATAATTAGCATGTTGCTTAGAAAAATCCAAGAAAATTTTGGTATGTTTTACTATGACCAGAGAACCCTAGGAAAAATTTTTTATGAGCCAAGTCATTAAGAACATGCCTAATTTTCATAAAATCCTAAGGTACAAAGAAAATTAATCTGGGAAAAATAAACATCTAAATGACTTCATTTATTTCTCCACAGTAATTTAAAATTCAAAGGACCCACCATAAAAATTTCAAGACATTTGGAGTTTATTTGGCGCTCTAACTTGATTTTCTAAGGTAAATGGCATTTTTGACCGTAAAATGTTTTTTAATAATTAAAATACAACTTAAAAAATCTTAAAATTGGTTTTGGGAGTTCTCTATGATTAGAAATATTTTCTAAGAATAAAATTATAATTAAAAGAAAAAAATTATTTTTTAAGCATATTTTGAATATTTTAATAATAAAAAATTGATAAAAATCATAAGATTAATAAACTTCATAAAAATGTTCTAAATTGTTTCTTAAGCACTTAGGAGCAATTGGAATATTTTTCTTAATTTTCTAAGTGAAGACATTGAGTTTTAAACCTTAGAAATAATTTTGAATGGCTAAGAAAGGATTTTTCTTGATTTTTCATCTAAATAATTCTAATAATTCAAAAAAATCATTAAAATATGAAATTTATTTATATGGGTTCTTTGACCTCAAAGAGATTTAATACAAATGTAAAAGATAATTTCCCACATTTTAAATATTTTATAATTTATTAATACTCCATAAATTAAAATAATTCTAACAATTAAAATAAAACTCAAATAATCATGAAATTTAGTCCAAGTGGTTCTCTAGTCTAGGTCTACCTCCAGTAAAAATTTCAAGTGATTTCACTTTGCGTTGGCTAGGTAATTGAATTTTCTTTGAAAAATCCTATTTTTGCATGTAAATAATATTGTAAATTAAATTAAATATTGAAAAATTACATTTTCACCTCTGATGTCTTAATTAACTCATGTTTTTTAAATATGTTAATCACCAATCTTATCATTTTCTAAACATTTGAATTAAATTTGATGAATTATGAAGTGATACAACCTTAAAGGTAAAAGTGCAATTTTGAAAATCTAGACCTAATTAACATTTAGGCTTAATTCAAGAGGGTAAGAAGGGCAAACTTTGATTTTAACTAACATGTTCAGAAGATTAAAACATAAGGGATTAATTAGTAGAAACCAATTTCATTTTTCTTAATCAAAGGATAAATTTGCAATCTTCTAAATCATTAAAATTTGGAGGTCTATTAAATTAAATGATCTTCGACTTAGGGGTACGATTTTGGATGTTAGTAACTCACTAATTTAATACCCCTATTTTTTTCTCAAATGACATTCAAACCTTTTAATGATGAATCACTATCACTTAAAATGCAATTTCTATAAAAAATTACTAATACGTCCACCAAGGTCCTAAGGGCTTAGTAGTGACCTAGGCTAAATCAGATCTGGTTAAATGTGGATTAGAAAAGTGAATGTAACTAGAAATTGAACACCTTTAAAACACTACAAGCCCAAGTTAAAGCTAAAATTGGCGAAGTGTCTTAATATCATTAACTTTCGCCTTTTAATGGTCTTCACCCACATAATTCTCAAACTAAATGACAAATGATAATCACCCTAGTCTTAAAGATAATTTAAACATCAATTTTCACTGAACACTGGAGGGTTTTGATGAATTATTAAGCAACATAATAAGTTTAAATGAGCTTGAGATTTTTCATCAGGTGGTGAGAGGGAAGCATGGACCTACTTCTTTCTCCCGACCTTTTAGATACCTCGGAGGTCTACTAAGCATAGTGTGCTTTGCTTAATGAAATCATCCTCAAATTAATTAATATAGGCTCACCAAGATATGATTTAGGATTTGGTAGATCACCAGGACCTTATTTCACCTCTTTACATAAAATTCTCTTAATATATAAATGCTCCTCTCTCACATGCATTTTAAGTTTCAATTGAAGATGACGGGAAGACCATCCAAGTACGCTTTTATTTTACCTGCATTTCTAGTTTACCGTACTTTACTTTTCAGTATGTTACTATACTTACTTACCTGCATATATGAACAAAAATTACAAACCTTCAAGTTAAACAACGATGTCACCCTACATGAAAACAAAAACTGCTTGGATAGTCGTCAACCAAAACTAAAACCAACCAAGATAAAATTCACCACCACAAGAGGATCTACAACTGCATATCTTTCTTTAGAATTAAACAACAAAGCCATAGGACTTTGATGTAGTTTTCTTATGCAACATAAATCCTCACCTCATCTTTAGGCCTTTGTATAGCTC
Organism: Phalaenopsis equestris; assembly: GCF_001263595.1. Taxonomy (NCBI): domain Eukaryota; kingdom Viridiplantae; phylum Streptophyta; class Magnoliopsida; order Asparagales; family Orchidaceae; genus Phalaenopsis; species Phalaenopsis equestris. The sequence goes on along the minus strand of NW_018251390.1, from coordinate 64,294 downwards.
TGCTGTATAATATAAACCCTAACTCGTTTTATGATTTTGAGGTTGTCGTTCGTCACGACCTATATCCTCACATCTTCCAGGCTATTTTTGTGATTGTTTCACATAAATGTAACTCCTAAATTAATAAAATTTGCAGGTTGAAACATTTAAAAATTTATCCTCCAAACTGAAGCCAAAGAATAGGATAGACTGGGAAGTCACCGAGGTTCTCCCCTTAGTTCTTCCTCCTTTGGTTTCTACAATAAAATGTTCCAAATTTGAGCTATTCTCATTTCACACCTCTTTGTCTGATTTTGGTGAAAAGTCCTATCCTATTGACCTCTTTGAAGATAACATTTCCTGATTTTTATCAAGATTTTTCTTAGGTGACTTCGATTATCTAAGATATAATTAACTATAGGGGCTTGCCCTTATAGGAAGCTTTTCAAAACCCAACTTAAAATAAACCCTAATTAATTATTCATATTAAATAAGGGAAATTGTCAGCAAATCAAACGATTTCATAGACCAAACGAATGTCAAATATTTCTTAGTTTATTTGATCGAGCCTCACCCTCAAGTCTTGTGTTTATCCTTTGGGATAGATAGAGGTTGAGGTATAGTGCTCTTTCATTTAAACTATGAAAAGTATGGGGTCAGTTTGATTTCATATTTTTCTAAAACATATAAATATATGTAAATTAAAATGTCCTTCCGAAGCGTGCGATGGAATTTTGGTTCCGGTGATCGATAGCTTTCGACGGGCAACTCCTTTAACCAAAAAAGTGTCGACAACTAGTAAAGGAACCCTCACCATTAGAAACTCTAAACTAATCTTTGCTCAATTTGAAGTTCCACATATTGGTCCTAACCTCTAACATTTATTAGGTTGGATCAGTATGAGGAAGCTCAAGGAGAGTCCCCATAGGTCTGTTTGGCCTTAGGGTGGACCTTGGGTGATGTGGCCTTGGTCAGTTTCACACACACACACACACACTTGATTCCCCCCACTCGCACTCACAACTTCAAGCTTTAGTCAAGTATGCTTAATTGGTCCCTTAACTCTTTAGGAAACTAATGTAGATGGTCCCCTATGAAACTAGCCACAGGCTAGGGTTTTGCTATGACCAGTACACCCAAAGTTGGGAATTCTATTGGTCCATAGCTCAATTAAGGTGATTGTGTGGTTGGCAACCCCAATCCTACTAAAATACCCAATTTAGCCTTTGCCCCCAAAATCTACCCAATTTACCAAACTACTCTTGAAACCTCAATCTTTACCAAAATCCTAAAAGTTACCCAAAATGCCCAATTTTGTCCAAAAATTACTTCAAACCATTTGAAACCACCCACATTGCCCAAAACACCCAAAAATTTTCAAAATTACCAAAGTACCTTTGATTTTGCCAAAATAACAAAAATGGCTCTAGTGACCCAAACTATCCCAAAACATTAAAAATCATTTAAAATGTCGTCAAAATCAATTTGAACCACTCTATTGAGCCCAATTTGACCAATTTTGGCCAATACCCTCAAATTAAACTTAAAGGTCCAATTACCCTAATTCACCCAAAATGACCACCAATTTGATCTCAAATTTCCCCAATTTCTATTCTAAACTCAAATTCATCATGCATAAAATTGATTAAAACTAAATCCAAGTTCAATTGGACCCAATTTCAAACCTAAATCCTAAGCCCAATTCAAAATCACCAATTTGACCCTAAACCAAAATTTTACCAAATTGAACCCCCAAACCTATCCAATTGCCCCAATTTTAAATCCTAAACTCTTTACAACACTACCCCACATCAAATGGAACCCTAAATTGGCCTTGTTCAAGCGTCAATCTCACTCAAATTCAACTTGGACCAAAATCCCGAATTTTGCCCCAAACTCCAAATTCCTTAAAATTGAACTTCATAACCCCAAAATTTCCACTCAATTGGTATCTCAAACTCTTCATGGAAATCCCTTGGACCAATTTGAACCATCAATCGGGTCTAACCAAAGCCCAAGCCCAATTCAAACCTAAGGTTAACCTAAATGCACCAAATTAGCCAAGAGCCAAAATCCTTCAAATTGAGCTTCCAAATAAATTAAAAATCACACAAGTCTTTCTCTAAACCCTTTATGGAAATCATCTACACATATTTAATCAATCAATTGAGCTCAATGTCATGACAAGCTCGACCCAAACAAAACTTCAAGCTAAAATGCCCAAAATTGAACCAATATTCTAAAGTTGACCAAATCAAATATATTTTTTTAGCTAACTAGATGCTTATAGAATGTATTAATTTATTTAGACTAAATTTTAATTGAAAATTAATAAAATCATTTCCACATTGTGTAGAAAAATCATAAAGTTGATTGTTTAAGAAAAATTATATTTTTCTACAAAAATAATTATATTAAATTCAATATACGTAGAAAAAATTTGAAAAAGTAGTTTTTTGAGTTCCTTGTGATCAGGGACACTTAGAAAAAAATTAAAAAAATATATTTTTTAGAAAATAAATTATTTTTAAGTTTTATTTTGATTTAAAAAATAATTAAAAATAATTAAAAACTTCAAAAATAAAAAAATGGTTCAAAATGTACTCAATTACTTTTTGATCACTTTGTACCCATTACAATATTTTTCTTAATATTTTTAAGTTTAAAATAACTTTTAAAGGCTAAAAATATATTTTCTCTATTTTTCCATTGAAATAATTATAATAAATAAATTAAAAATCATAAAAATAAAATTTTTTGTTCCTCTGAGTTCTGTGGACTTAGAGAGATTTAATAAAAAATAAGAAATAATTTTTGTAATTAAAACACATTTTCTATTTAATTGAATCACTAAAACTAATTAAAATAATTATAAGAAGTAAAATTTAATATGTAAAATATTGGAATTTTGTCTAAGTGTTCCTATGACCTAGGTGAGCCTCTAATAATTCCCCCATGACCAAAAAATCTTATTTTGATTAATCAAATAAATTAATATTTAAAAATACTATTTTTAAATTAAATAAAAATTTAAAATACCACGTCTTCTTCTCTGACATTTTAATTAACTCATGATTGAGTCTCTATGAAAATTTCAAGGTCAATTGCATTCCATTTGATATGTTGTAAGATGGGAGCCCTAGGGGCAAAATGTTATTTTTTGATTTTAATACCTTAAGTAAATTTTAGGACTAATCAAAGGGTAAATGATTAATATTTATTATAATAAAATCTCTTGGGTGTTTGAAATATGAAGGGCTAAAAGATAGAAACCAATTTGCCATCCTTTTCATGATAAGGGTGAAATTGTAATGTTGATAATTGTCATGATTTGGAAGATAATTCAATTAAGATGATCCTAAGGTATTGGGTTTAAGTTATAAAAATAATAATTCACTCATTTAAAGCCCACTAATTAATTATTAGATGCTAAGTCTGATATTAATGAGAATTAGGACTTCATTTTAATTAGTATTTACTTATAATAAAATTACTTTAAAAAATATTTATTAAAATCAATAGGGTCTAATAGAGAACTAGGTTGGATATGTAAGAATTGTCTTAATTAGGAATAAAAAAATGGACTTAATTAATTAATAAACACTTCCAAACACTTTAGGCCTTATTTTAACTCCTGACATTAAAATATGTAATGACTTTGGACATCCCCTTTTGGGTACTCGTTCATTTAACTGTCAAATGAAATGATAAGTGACTATCTAATTTCCTTTATTTTTGAGATAATTAAAATGTTAAGGTTCACTGAGTAATGAGGTAATTTTAATTTTTCCTTTCGATAATAAATATAAAAATATAATAAGTTCAAAATGAACTCGAAACATTTCAAGAGATTTTTAAAGCGGTTC
>NW_018251390.1:54419-60244 GCF_001263595.1 Phalaenopsis equestris | reverse complement strand
AGCAGGAATACTGAGAAGATGATAGGTATGCTTTTACAGTGTTATTTAATTTCTATCATTTTACCTTTTGCAATATACTTTTGCTGCAAAATATTATAACTGTTTGATTGTGCACTTTACTTGCATAAATAAAAAACATTTCAAAAATTAATCAACATTTTCAAAAATTTAAAACAAATTGTTTCGAAGGTAACCATAAACCCTTTTAAATTTCACTGAACATAAAACGTACTTTTGAATTTATGAGAGTTCCTTGGAGGAGGTAACCCACGTTTGCTAATGAGATGTCCCCAGTTTAAATAAGTCAAACAACTTATTTAAGCTAAGTAAATTCAAAAGAAAATAGTGATAAAGAAAATAGTGAAATAGTGATACTGGAATGAGGGAACCGTGGGATCCTAACTGGTGTCGCTCTAGTCAACTTCAACCCCCTATAATTGAATTTAAATTTGTCATTTAAACCATTCAAACCGTAGAATTTAGGACTGCTACTTCATTGAGGAGTTTGGAGCTAACTCTGTGAGCAATCTTCTACAATAGCAATCTACAACAGCATGAGGATCTACAACAATGCATCTCTCTGTAGAATTAAACAACAAGCCATAGGATTTTGAGGTTATCCACCTATTGAGACATAAATCCTTAACTCATCTTTAGGCCTTCGTATAGCTCTATTTTATAATTTAAGCCCTAACTCATCTTAGGATTCTGAGGTTGTCATTTGTCACGACCTAAACCTTTACATCTTCCAGGCTATTCATGTGACCATCTCGCATAAATGTAAGCCCTAATTAATAAAATTCACAATATGTAACATTTAAATAATTTTTCTCCCCAAAATTGAAGCCAAACAACACGAGCTTGGGAAGTCACCGAGGTTCTCCTTAAGATCCATTACATCCCTAGTTCTTCTTCCTTTTGATTCTAAAATAAAATATTTCAAGTTTGAGACATTCCCATTTTATACCTTTTTGTCCGATCCTTAAAAACTCCTACCCTTGAAATTCTTGAAGATAATATTCTCTAATATAAATTGAGAGTCTTCTTAGGTGACTTCAATTATCTAAGATGTAATTAACTATAAAGGCTTACCCTTATAGGAAACTTTAAGAACCCAACTTAATATAAACTCTATTTAATTTTATTTATATTTTAAATAGAGGAACATGTCAATCAAAATAAAAAATAGTTTTTTCATAGACTTGAACGAATGTCATTATTTTTTTAGTTTATTTAATTGAGCACCACCAACAAGTAGTGTATCAGTCCTTCGAGGTAGATATATTGCTTGTGGTATTGTGCTCGATCATTTACTATTACAGATATGAGATTGGTTTGATCTTGTATTTTTTAAAAATCAAAATATTACTTTTTTAAATTATATATATAAATTAAATTAAACAACTTTTAAAATCGGGCATCGGGATATCCATTCCGGCGACTGATAATTTCTAACTCTCAATGACCAACATTAATACACTTTATGCTCAATAACCTTAATATTTCAATTATACTAAAAGTGGGGTAACTAAGACAGTCCCTTAATATTTTACTTAAAAGTTATGTAAGTGGATGCCCCTAGGCCAAGCTTAAGTAATAAAGGATCTTGTACCCATGATTAAAGTTGGGCTTGTAGTGTTTAGAGGTGTTCATTAATCAATCAAGTTTTTTCTTTCTAAACCTCATTAAAATAGTTTAAGTGTTAAGCCTAGCTCACTACTAAGCCCTAAAATCCAATATTGGGGTAGATATGTAATAATCCAAATGTTGTGTCGGCACTGTTTTGGTTGAGGAGTTGCCCGTAAGAAGCTGTCGATCACCGGAATCAAAATCTTGTCCCCTTATTCAGAAGGACATTTTAATTTACATATATATTTATATAATTTAAAAAAATATGAAATCAAATTGAGCTTATATTTTTTATAGTTTAAATGAAATAGCACTATACCTCAAACCCTATATCTATCCCACTTGATGATGAGGCTCGATCAAATAAACTAAGAAATATATGACATCTGTTTGGTCTATGAAACCATTATATTTGTCGATAGTTTCCTCTATTTAATATGAAGAATTAAATAAGGTTTATATTAAGCTGGGTTCAGAAAAGTTTCCTATAAGGGAAAGCCCTTATAGTTATTACGTCTTAAATGACCAAAGCCACCTAAGAAAACTCTCAATAAAAATTAGAAAATATTATCTTCAAGGATTTCAAAAGGATAAGACTGTTCAACGAGATCGGACAAAGAGGTGTGAAATGGGATTTGCTTAAATTTAGAGCATTTTGTTTTTAGAATCCAAAGGAGGAAGAAATAGGGGATGTCATGGATCCGGAGGAGAACCTCGATTACTTCCCAAGCTATCCTATTTTTTGGCTTCAGTTTTGAGGAGAAATATTTAGGTGTTTCATCCTGTCAATTTTATTTATTTTGGGCTTACATTCATGAGAAATAATCACACAAATAGCTAGGAAGATGTGAGGATTTTGGTCATGACAGATGACAACCTCGAAATCCTAAGATGAGTTAGGGCTTATATTGTACAACAAAGATGTACAAAGGCCTAAAAATGAGGTGAGGATTTATGTTGCATAAGCAGACAACCTTGAAATACTATAACTTGTTGTTTAATTCTAATGAAGGAAATTGGTTTAGTTGGGGAAGACAGGTTTTGTTGTTGAAGATGGTCGTGCTACCCACCAAGCTAGCTCTAAGCTCCTTGTCATGGCGAGTTTAAGTTTTCTAGGGCGTCAAGTTATGATGTCAAATCAGACGGCCCTATGGTTGTAGTTCTTTAAATTTTTGAGGGATGTTAAAGTTGATTAGAGTGACATCGGTTAGGATCCTACGATTCCCTCATTCTGGCACCACTATTTTCTATTAGATTCACTTAGTCTGAATGAATTTACTAAACTCAACTTAATGAGTTCCATAATTTAATTTACACTGTGGGAAGCCTCATTAGCAAATGTAGGTTACCTCCTCTGAGGAATTCTCAATCATCCTATAGAGATGTCTTAATTTAGTTGTAGTTATTTTTTATGATGTTTGTGATTAAATTTTGAGTTGTTTTGCATTTTGAATGTTGTGGAGGTGATTTTTATCTTGGTTGATTTTATTTTTGATTTTGGTTTTGGTTTTGGGGTTATCTTGACAGTTTTAGTTTTCATGCAGGATGACATCATTTTTTAGCATGCAAGTTTGTGTTTTTCATACATGCAGGTAAGTAAGCATAATTTAAGAAAAGACAATGTTGTAAACTATAAAAGCGTACTGGAGGTTGATTTTATTTTTGATTTTGGTTTTGGTTTTGGGGTTATCTTGACAGTTTTAGTTTTCATGCAGGATGACATCATTTTTTAGCATGCAAGTTTGTGTTTTTCATACATGCAGGTAAGTAAGCATAATTTAAGAAAAGACAATGTTGTAAACTATAAAAGCGTACTGGAGAGTTTTTTCGTTCCACCACCTGAAACTCAAAATGCATGTCAGGGCATTTTATATGAAGCAGGAAAGTAAATTTTTGGTGACCTACCTAACCCTAGGTCATATCTTGGTGGGTCCCTATTAATTTGATTAAGGATGATTTTTGTTAAACAAAATATATTAATTTTGTAGACCTCCAAGGTATCCAACAGGTCTAGAGGAAGAAGCAGGTCCATGCCTCCATCTCGCCGCCTGGTGAAAAGTCTCGAGCTTATTTTAAACTTATTATGTTGCTTAATAATTCATGCTATAAAAATACTTTAATGCTAAACAAACAATTATGTTTCAATTATCCCTAAGAGTAGGGTAATTATCATATGTGATTTAATTTGTAAATTATGTGAGTGAAGTGGGCAAGTTAATGTTATCACGACACTCAGCCAACTTTTTAATTTGGGCTTGTAGTGTTTTAAAGATGTTCAATTATAAATATGTTCACTTTTCTAATCCTCGTTTAATCATATTTGATTTAGGCTAGGTCACTACTAAACCCTTAAGTTTTTGGTGGATGTCTTATTATATACTTTGGAAGTGATTGAATTTTAAGTGATGATGATTCATTTTTTAAAGTCATTTGAAAATCAAATAATGGTATTTGATTAGTGATTTATTAACACCCTAGGATCGTTTATTTGACTAGACTTCCAAATTTTAATAATTTAAGGAAATTTCAAATTTATCCTTTAATTAACAAAAGTGGGATTGGTTTCTACCAATTAAACCCCTTGTGTTCCAATCATCCAAATATGTTAATTGGGATCAAAGGTTACCCATTTCCCTTTCTGGAATTAAGTCTAAATGTTAATTAAGACTAAATTTCCAAAATAATATTTTGCCCCGAAGGCTCTATTACTTCATAATTTATCAAATTTAATCCAAATGACTTTTGAATTTTCATCCCACCTTACTCATGGGTCAACTAAGACATCAGAGTAGAAAATGTGATTTTTCAAAATTTAATTTAATTTACATATTTATTTTAGTGCAAAAATAGGATTTTTCAAAAAAAAATTCCCAAACTTAACCAAGGCAATGCCTAATCCCCTGAAATTTTTCTTGGAGGTAGACTTCGACTAGAGAATCATTGGGACCAAACTTCATGATTATTGGATTATATTTGAATTGTAAGAATTATTTTAATTTCTAGAGTATTTATTAATTATAAAATATTTTAAGTGTGGAAAATTAAGTTTTATATTTTTATTAAATCTCTCTGATGTCATGGGACATAGAGAAACAAATTTCACATTTTTTTTAAATTTTCTTTGAATTTTTAGAATCATTTAAGTGAAAATCCATTTTTAGCTTTTAAAAAATTATTTTAAGCTTCAAAATTCAATATCTTCACTTAAAAAATTAGGAAAAGTATTCCAATTGTTCCTAAGTACTTAGAAAACAATTTAGAACATTTTCATAAATTTTATTACATTTGTGATTTTTATCATTTTTTAATTAATTAAATATTAAAAATAGGCTTGAAAATGGAATTTTAATTTTAATTTCAATTTTATTTTTAGAAAATTCCTTTAATCACAGAGAGCTCCAACAACTAATTTTTATAATATTTTGAATATATTTTAATTATTAAAAATCATTTTAGTACCAAAAATGTCATTTAACTTGAAAAATCAATTTGAGTTATTAAATGAGCTCCAAATATTTTGAAATTTTTATAGGGAGTTCTCTAAACTTTGAATCTTAATGGAGATTAAAAATCAAGTCATTTAGATGTTTTTGTTACGCAACATGATAATTATATTTGTTTTACGGTTGGTGGAAATTAGGTGCATTCTTAATGACTTAACCCATGAAAATATGGATCTTTGTCTAGTAATATGGATCTTTGTCTAGTGATCTCCTCTGACTTTAGAAAAATTAGGGAATGTTCCCTAAAATAGAGGCAACAACTTGCTAAAATTTTAAGTCATGGTGAAATGTTTACATGCGTGGAGAATAAAAAGACTCAAAATAATATTTAATTAATTAAAAATAAAACATGCATCAAATGGATCTCAAATTATTTCTACATTTTTTTCCTCTGTTCATTGAGCAAGAGGGTATTTTTATTTTATTTTTGTGACTTTTCTACACCAAGATATGAAATTTTGAAGTTAGGGAGCATTTTCTGAACTATTTAAATCCCTATTTGTCTATTTAAATGTGTGGCACTGACTAGATCGTAGGCGGCTCCGAAAACATGCATGAAACTCTCTGGTTGGACACCACCAGTTGGACGTCGCCAACCATGTAGCCACAGACTCAGCCCGCGCTTTATGAACCGAAGTGCTGTCTGGCTTCATCTCGTTCGTTGATGAGATAAACGCGCGAGCGAACGGCTCC